>NC_136265.1:1015612-1095563 GCF_964187855.1 Myxine glutinosa | reverse complement strand
ATCTTTTTCCAGAAGAGCCCTGTCTCGTCACAGTTGAAGATTTGCTGGGGGATGTATCGTTCGGCTTCTATCAGTTCGGCAAAAGTTAAAATAAAATCTTCAGCTGCCTTCACATCTGCCTCACCAAGTCGACAACACGCACACCTCGCTCATGTTTTTCGACGATTGCGTGTTTTATATCCAAGCACATCATCCTCTTCTTCTTCTCAGTACTGCCCTTGGCACTCAATTACTTAGGACCCATGGTTTTAAAACTAAGAAATTTTCCAAAATAACCAACATGCGAAAACAAAACAGCAGCGATATACGGCAGATATGCTTGCACGGCAAGATAACCACGTGACCGGAACCCACCTGGTGGCGGCTGGCGTAAGCTCCAAAATAACCAACATGCGAAAACAAAAACAGCAGCGATATACGGCAGATATGCTTGCACGGCAAGATAACCACGTGACCGGAACCCACCTGGTGGCGGCTGGCATAAGCTCCAAAATAACCAACATGCGAAAACAAAACAGCAGCGATATACGGCAGATATGCTTGCACGGCAAGATAACCACGTGACCGGAACCCACCTGGTGGCGGCTGGCGGTAAGCTCCAAAATAACCAACATGCGAAAACAAAACAGCAGCGATATACGGCAGATATGCTTGCACGGCAAGATAACCACGTGACCGGAACCCACCTGGTGGCGGCTGGCGTAAGCTCCAAAATAACCAACATGCGAAAACCAAAACAGCAGCGATATACGGCAGATATGCTTGCACGGCAAGATAACCACGTGACCGGAACCCCACCTGGTGGCGGGGTGGCGTAAGCTCGTAACTCAGATCTCGGCTCGCATCTCAAAGCAATAAACCGCCCACACCGAGCGACGGCTCGTATCTCGGAAACCTCCGTGGTTGGTGCACTCGTAAGTCAAGGTTCCACTGTATATGCATATATATACAGTCATTATACAGTCAAGTGAAAGAAATAGTACACCCCCATGTAAAGTTTTGACTTTTTCAACATATTTCAACATACAGCTATTTGATCTTCATTTCAACAATATTAAATAGATAAAGGTGATATAATATAAACAAATATCATGAAACATTTACATTTTGTAGTCCATTGTATAATTTAAATAAACATAAATGCAAATTTCGCATGTGGAGAAAGTAAGTACACCCCGACATTTATCACTACTTCAAATACCTAAAATTAGAATCGGGTGCACCAGCTCAGGTGCAAATGATTAGAACATCGTTGGACAGGATCTTGAAGGAACCTGTCTTATTTAAACCTCAGACATTTAGTTTGGTTTGCTCTTTGTTGTTGAAGTGTGCGGCAGCACCATGCCAAGATCAAAAGAGCTCTGAGGCCTTCAGAAAGAAGGTTATAGATGCCCACGAGTCTGGGAAGGGATTTTAAAATCTCCAAACAATTTGAAATCAATCATTCGACTGTCCGGAAGATCATCTGCAAGTGGAGAAGATTCCAAACAACTGCCAACTTGTTCAGGCCAGGCCGCCCCAGCAAGTTCAGCCCGAGAGCAGACCGTAAGATGCCGAAAGAAGTCTCGAAGAACCCCAGAATGTCATCACGGGACCGACAGGTAGCTCTTGCCACTGTTGATGTCAAAGTGCACGAGTCTACCATGAGAAAGAGGCTGCACAAATTTGATCTACATGGGGGGGTGTGCCAGGAGGAAACCTTTGCTGTCCAGAAAGAACATCAGGGCAAGACTAAAGTTTGCCAATGAACACCCAGGCAAAGACCAGCACTTCTGGAACAATGTGCTCTGGACAGATGAGTCAAGGGTCGAGCTATTTGGCCACAGTAACAGAAGACATGTTTGGCGAAAACCAAAGACAGCATTTGACCACAAGAACCTGATACCAACTGTAAAGCATGGTGGTGGAAATATTATGGTTTGGGGCAGCTTTGCTGTATCAGGGCCTGGGCAGCTCACCATCATAGAATCCACGATGAATTCTTCATTGTACCAGAGGGTGCTTGAGGATAATGTGAGGCCATCTGTCGGAAAGTTGAAGCTCAACCGAAGGTTGACCTTGCAACATGACAATGACCCTAAACATACCAGTAAATCCACCAAGGAATGGCTGAAAAGAAAGAAATGGAGGGTTCTGGAATGGCCAAGTCAAAGCCCGGATCTAAATCCCATTGAGATGTTGTGGAGGGATTTGAAACGAGCTGTGCATGCAAGAAACCCCTCAAACATCGCACAGCTGAAAGAATTCTGCATGGAGGAGTGGGCAAAAATTTCTCCCAGTCGATGTCAGAGACTGGTCGACAGTTATAAGAAACGCCTACTTGAGGTTGTTTCTGCCAAAGGGGGCAATAGCACCGATGAGAGCCAAGGGTGTACTTACTTTTTCCACAGAAGGAAATGGCATCTCTGTTAATTTTTTGTTGAATAAATTATTGCAAAGTCAATTTTTTCATTGTTTTTTGTTCAATTATATCACCTTTATCACCTAGCAGAAGTACCCGGCATTGCCGGGTGGGGGAGGGGAGGGGAGGGGAACGGGGGGGAGGGGAGGAGGGGGGGGAGGGGAGAAGAGGGGGGGGGGATGGGAGAAGAGGGGGGGGAGGGGAGAAGAGGGGGGGGGAAGTGCCCGGCATTGCCGGGTGGGGAAGAGGAGGGGAGGGGAATGGGGGGGAGGGGAGGAGAGGGGGGGAGGGGAGAAGAGGGGGGGGAAGTACCCGGCATTCCGTGTATAAACGTGAGGGAGAAGAGGGGATAGGGGGAGGGGGGGAGGGGAGGGGAGTGGAGGGGGGAGGGCGCGCGAATCGTCGAATCAGCGCGCTGCTCTGTCACCGATTCAGATTCCGTGTATAATATTTCTCGCTGCAAAAAAATATGGATCTAAATATGAAAGAAAAAAAAACCTATGTGGTGTGAATGGCAATGTTCCTCGCTGAAATGTGAACAAACGCAATCGCGCGGCAAGGAACATCACGTGATCGCTCTGAGCGATCGATTGCAACTCTGCGTCGTGTCGTGGGCGTGGCCAACGTGGCCTCATGCCCCCAGGTGATTGGCTAACTCGAGCTCGAGAGAGCCATAATGCGTGACGTTATGGCAAAAAATATGGATCTAAAGATGAAAGGGGAAAAAACCTATGTGGTGTGAATGGCAATATTCCTCGCTGAAATGTGAAAAAACGGAATCGCTTTTCGCTCTGAAATACGTGCGAACGCGTAACTGAGTTAATGGCGGCAAGGAACATCACGTGATCGCTCTGAGCGAATCAGCGCGCTGCTCTGCCATTCCGGTCATAATATGCCTCGCTGAAATGCGCTGAGGTAAAAATATGGTTTAAAAATATTATGAAATAAATTTTTAGGTCGACCATGTTCTTCCCAGGCTCAATGGCCATGTTTGTGCCAAATATCAAGTGTGTGAGCCTCTCCGTTTAGGAGTCTACCGGTAACATTACACGCACACACACACAGAAACTGTGTTTTATATATATAGACAAGGACGTGCCCGTACGTGGGTGCCCCGTTCCTTGCCAAAAAAAAAAAAAAAAATGTCTTCGCCCATGCATGGGCCCATGGGCGTGCCCGTAAGTGCGTGATGTGACCGTACAATGAATGTATCGTCCCGACGCCGCAGCTCGGATGGCGCTGCAGTTAATCGGGCCTGTATCGGCAGAGTTATTATAAACGTGTACTACAATCGATCGTACCTTACAACAATCAACACAGATTGCAACGTCAAATAAATGAATACGCTCTCAAATGTGCCGTCCGAGGCAGCGTCTGCTCGCCACGTTCAGCATCAGTACGTCGTCACTATGACTATCCGTAAGTCCGGAAGTGACGTCCTCATTTGACTGTCCGGAAGGTCGCATATCGCAGTTACGATGAATCGCAAATTAGTTTTAATTAGTTTTAAAACATAGTTTAACGCCAACATAGTTTGCCAACGTGAAATAAATGAATACGCTCTCAAATGTGCCGTCCGAGGCAGAGTCTGTTCGCCACGTTCGGCACACGTGATAGCTCGCTGCTCTCTGATTGGTTGAATCGTTTTTTGGACATAGCTCGGTAACTACTTCTCCGATTAATATGAAACCTTGAAAAGGCACATCCTCAGGTCCCCAGCAATATATCTGGCAAGTTTCAAGTATATCGGACCCGTGGTTGTCGAGAAACAGCGGTCACAGACACACAGACATACACACAGAGATTACTGGAATTATAGATAGATACTGTTTAAATGAAGATCAAATATTGATATGTCCACATATGCTAAAAAGATTTTTTTAAACGTTTCATGGGGTGTACTTACTTTTTCCACATGCGGAATTTGCATTTATGTTTATTTAAATTATACAATGGACTACAAAATGTAAATGTTTCATTATATTTGTAATATTATATCACCTTTATCTATCAATATTGTTGAAATGAAGATCAAATAGCTACATATGGGCAGGGGACATCCCGAAGTTCCCCATTGGGATCCTCACCCCCTCTCATAAAAAATCAAGGTGGTGAACCCAATCGAAGCAAGGGTGGAAATCACTCCATTTATGACGACGAAATGTCTGATGCCCGACGTGGAGATCGGTTTCTGAGGCTTGGAACATGGAATGTCGGGACAATGACAGGGAGATCAGGGGAAGTGGTGGAAGTATTGGTCAGAAGAAGAATGGACATATGTTGTGTGCAGGAGACGAGATGGAAGGGAAGTGGTGTGAGAATGGTGAAGGGTAGGCAGGGACAGATATACAAGTTTGTGTGGTAAGGGTGCCCGGATGGCGTGAATGGTGTTGGTGTCCTGTTTTCTGAGGAGTTTGTAGACAGTGTGGTGAGTGTGACTAGAATGAGTGAAAGGTTGTTGAGGGTGAAAATGATGATTGGAAAGCTCTTGGTGAACGTCATCTCGGGATATGCTCCGCAGGTTGGTCGGAGCGATGAAGAGAAGGACAAGTTCTGGTGTGCGACACAGAAGCTGATGTAAAACGTGAAAGATAAGGAAGTTGTTGTGGTTGGAGGAGACCTAAATGGACATGTGGGAAGGAGTATGGACGGTTTTGAGGGAGTTCATGGGGGTTACGGATATGGTGTGAGAAATGGAGAAGGTGAAAGAATTTTGGAGTTTGCTGATGGAGCTGATTTGTTGATTTGTAATACTCAGTTCCAGAAAGAGGATAATAAGCTTGTTACATACATGTCAGGTGTGTCGACAACAACTGTTGACTACCTGCTGGTGCGTAGGCGAGATAGAGGGCACCTCTGGGACACAAAGGTGATCCCGGGGGAGGAGGCTGTTTCACAGCACCACTTGGTTGTCTGCGACATAAGGGTGAAAGGTGCGAGGAGAGCTCGGCGGGTGAAGTACCAACCGAGAATGAAGGTGTGGAGGTTGAAAGAGGTGACAGTGAGGGAGGCATTAAATGAGAGGCTGAGTATGGTAGAGGATGATGTGGTTGAGCTTGAAAGTGTTTGGATGTCAATGAAAGATAGTCTTTTGGGAGCCGTTGGTGAGGTATGTGGATGGACACAAGGACCACCGAGGCACTCGGAAACATGGTGGTGGGATGATGAAGTTGGAAAGAAGATTGACGAGAAGAGGAAGAAGTTCAAGGAGTGGCAGAAGGCGAAGGGTATGGGGGCAGAAAAAGCAGAGCATGAAAGTTATAAGACAGCCAAGAAGGCTGCAAAGAAAGAGGTAGCAAAGGCGCAGGAGGCATGTAGGAAAATGTTCGGAGAACGCTTGGATTTGGAAGAGGGTCAGAGAGCGGTATTCAGGATTGCAAAGCAGATAGCGAAAGAGAGGTGTGATGTGATGGGGGTGAGTTGCTTGAAGGATGGAGTGGGACAAATCGTTGTGGACCCAGATGGAATTAAAGGAAGATGGAAGAGATATATGGAAATACTGTTGAATGCAGAGAATGAATGGGATGGCAACCTCGAGAGTAACCCTGTTTTAGGACCGGCAGAGAAGATAACCGAGAAAGAAGTTGAGGAAGCGATAAAAGCAATGAAGAGCAGAAAAGCGGGAGGGCCGACGGGAGTTGTGGGAGATATGTTGAAGGCAGCAGGAAGTTGGGGTGTGAAGAGAATGACAGAGATCTGCAATCTG
Organism: Myxine glutinosa; assembly: GCF_964187855.1. Lineage (NCBI taxonomy): Eukaryota > Metazoa > Chordata > Myxini > Myxiniformes > Myxinidae > Myxine > Myxine glutinosa. Next base: position 1,089,456 of record NC_136265.1, on the reverse strand, counting down.
GTGGTGAAAGAAGGCCGCATTCCAGTAGATTGGGAACTGAGTACCCTCACCCCTCTATACAAGGGGAAAGGTGACCCTCTGGACTGTGGCTCGTATTGAGCGATAAAGTTATTGGAGCATGGAATGAAGGTATTGGAAAGGGTGTTGGAGAGGAGGATAAGGAAGAAAGTGAAGATTGACGAAATGCAGTTTGGATTTATGCCAGGAAGAGGAACGACAGACACGCTTTTTATTGTGAGGCAGTTGCAGGAGAAGTACATGGAGAAGAGGAAGAAGTTGTTTCTTGGGTTTGTTGATCTGGAGAAAGCATTCGATAGGGTTCCACGTGAAGTTGTGACATTGAGGAAGTTAGGAGTGGAGGAATGGTTGATCAGAGTAGTGATGGCAATGTATAAAAGAGCGGGCACAGCTGTAAGGACGAAGGATGGGAACAGTGGTGAGTTTGAGGTGAAGGTGGGAGTGCATCAGGGGTCGGTACTAAGTCCACTACTATTTGTAGCTGTGATGGAGGTGCTGGCTCGGAAGGTAAAGGAGGGTTTACCGTGGGAGTTGTTGTATGCAGATGATCTGGTGTTGATTGCGAAAAGTATGGTTGGACTGAAGGAAAAGATGAACAAGTGGAAGGAATGTATGGACACAAAAGGTCTGAAGGTGAATATCAGAAAAACGAAGGTGATGGCAAGTGGTAAAGCATGTGGTGAGGTGGAAAGAACTGGGAAGTGGCCGTGTGCTGTATGCAGGAAGGGTGTCGGAGTGAACTCCATTCAATGTACAATGTGCGCTGAGTGGGTTCATCAAAAATGTAGTGGTCTGTGAGGGTCATTAACCAGTGTGGCAGCTCCATTCAAATGTAAGGTGTGCACAGAGGGAGCTGCCGATGGAGGAAATGTTGAGTTGGATCTTGGAGACGGCGTGAAGCTGGAAGGTGTGAAAACATTTTGGGCAATTCCACGACGTTACGGAGTGACACTTTGAGTCATTTTTGTGAACTTTGATTGGTCTGGCACAGCGATAAAGCCACGAGTACCTACTCTCTATATATCATATTGTAAAGGAAGAATTGCACTTTGCAGACATATTAATGGAGTTCCTGTAAGTTGGACCATTGTCAAGTAATTAGCATTCAAAAACTGTGTTATGGAGTGACTCTGTCTTTTGTCATTTATTAAACAATAACAACATTTATTGAAAACTCTGCTCTCACAATAGTTATAAAATTGTAATGAAATACTGGGAAGATACACTAATTGTTGTACCTTCAGTACAGGGATTTCAAAATTCCAGACATGACCTAATTACTCTGAAATAATTACAATAGTCACGTTACGGAGTGATGAAAATCCCGTTACGGAGTGACGAGTCAATTTTGAGATTTCTCCCAAAGCAACAAATCATTTCTAGATTACGCCAGGCTTTTATTCTGAACCCAGCTGACTTGTGCTGGCGTTTCAACATCTAACACTTTAGAAAATAATAAAAATAAAAATCTGAACTGAGAAAATATACAATAAACATATACAAAAGTCAAGAAATAGACTAAAGAAATTGAGAACAATTTACGAGTGGATGACCAGAAACAAAACAAAGTTTGGAATTAATCAGATGGCCACATCACAAAACTTCACATGACTGCCCTGCAAAAGGTTCCCTTTCCCAAAGGACATTCAGCAAATACATAATGATTGCGATGGTTGAGGGATGGCTGAAGAAGGAATCTGACGACTTGGTTGGAAGCAATCCAGGATTTATCTTCCACCTCTGGGAATGTATATGCCAAGTCAGATAGGCCCGCTTTTCACAAAAATGATACTTCCAAACAACCATCATCTACTATCTGAGTCACCTGGCCAACAAACAACTTCTTAGATTTTTTTGTGACATACTGCACAGTCACAAAGTCACCAGGGTGCACTTGGGGTTGACTGTCTGACCTGGGGTGCTCAGCAGGTGCTGGACTAGCAGTATTTTGACATTCCAAGGATGATACATGGCACTCGGGATGAAGACTCACCAATTCAAATTCTTCCGCTGTTGAGTACATAGAGGCGCTCACAACATATTTCCTCACAGGTTTCACACAGTGTGTGTTTGGTGTGTATTCGGAAGCGACTTCACTAACTGCGACTGGCACTTTTGAATGTCTCCTGCTGCGATGAATAAAACTTCGATATTTTTGCACTGTGCCGCTGCTACGTGGAAGAAGGATTCTGCATCAGATACAGGATCCCCAGCCAGATTTGCCAACCAAACTCTCCTCTTTACCTCACCTCCTATCCCATCAACAGCGCCCTTACCATGAGATGTGGCAAAGAAATTCCAGGATAATTGAATCATGAACAATTCTTGAAGGAATGTTACATTGGAAAACAAGAATTTCTGTTTAAATTGACTGGCTGCCCCATCTGAAAAAAAGTCAATCGCCCTAATCCTGGGGTGGCGTGATATCAGTGTGGTGATGATATTGGACAGGAAGGTATGAACAGCATATTTGCCATGCTGGAGGTCATCGCTAACAATAACGAAAGACTCGGGAACATTAACATCAATCCAGGCGCACACTGTGAATAGTGACTTGGACGTGGCTCCAATGAGCACTCTGGATTTCATTCTGTTCTATCGCAGCATAGTTCTCCGCAAAATCGAACTGGACGACAATGCGATCACCATCAACTGCCTTCCTTCTATCTTCAAAAAAGTAGCTCTGCTTCCTCTTGATGAATGAGTGCAAGCTGAAGCATGGAAGTTGTTTGCAATACCTCATGCAGGGCATCCTGAACAGTCCCATCTTTAGCCACTTTTGTGGCCCGCTGCTCAATTGTCTCCCACTGAAACCACTTCAGCGGCAGGTTAGCTGTTTCGTCGTTGACAGAATACACTGTGGCAAACTTGGTATGGCATTCCTGACATTTTCCTGTCATGCAGTTGGCCGAATCCTGATCACATACAATGCTTCCAAGGAATTCACAAAAGTTGGTCGAAAGTCCAGGTACATGAGATGACAAGGCCTCCAATAAGAGGCGCATGTTTTCATGATATCTGCAGAGGCAGACATTGTGCGGAAACTTTGATTTGAGGCATACATTGGCTGGACGATGTGCTGCGAATTTGGAGTAGCCGATCTTGATGTTTGGATATTTCTCACAAAACAAACTGTATGCCTCTCGTATTGTCATCATTAGGAAACTCTTTTGAACCTTGTCCTTCCGTTTCCCAGTCTTAATGACCACAAAGTCTTTCTTCCCTGGCGACATCCATGAAATATCAGGACTCAGTGTTTTTGCCCTTCGCCCGACATCTCCGCTGACGTGCACGTTCACTTTCCCTTGCCTTCGCAACATTAGCAGCACGCGCCTCTCTCTTGCGTTTCGCATCCAACTCCCTGCATTTTTCCTTGTGCATGTCTCGAAAACGCTTTTGTCGCTCGGCAGCAGTCAATGGCATCCTTTCTGTAATATGAATGCATCGACAAATTATCCATTTGAATTGCACCGTACCCTTCCACGAATCATCTAAAAGATCATGAAATGTTTTAGGCCACAAAAACTGACAGTAGAGGTTGTAAGCTGCTTCACTCAGCTTGTCCACTGCAAAGTTGGTGGTCCGCGGTGGCACGGTGATTTGTCTAGTTTTCCTCCTACGATGCGTATCCGCAGGTGACAACAGAGGTGTAGTTTGTACTCACTGATTGCTGGACGTAAACCGATTTCAAAACCGCTCAAGATGACCACGCGTAAACTTGAAACTTGTCATACGGAAGTAAAATCTGGCACGCAATGAATTCTGGGACAGCTACTCTGTCGCCACCTTTTTCAGGCTGAGTTATCAATTGTTTGACAGAATGAGTCACTCCGTAACGTTACGAAGTGACAAGTTTTATTTTTAATTTATTTTTTTGTAGATTTTTAATATATATATAATTATACTGTACAATGATTGGGTGGTATAAGTTCTTAATGACCCTGGATTTATTTGGTTTTTCATCCACCAGTTAAAGAGAAAAGTAAACAAATGTCAAATTTTCGTGATGGAGTGACACGTCACAGAGTGACATCTGACTCCTAATTTGAGTGTTAATTAAGCATAGAAGGCCAACTCATATTTTTTTCAATTGGTTTTGAAATAATCTTCATACAGGTATCTTCTGATGGATAGCATTTGTTGACTTCATGCCAATGAATTGAGAGACTAATGAATTAATAGTTCTTTGCATTATCGAGGGCCGATTTTACTGCGCTTTTCAGTAGAATGACTTCATTAATTGCAACGAGTGATGCAAGCCAACAGAGCAAGCTAACTCAGTGATCTTGATATTATCTGAAAGTACATTTTTTCAGCTTTCATTTGGTACATAACATGAACTTTTTCAGTCAAACTTAAAATTTGACCTCTGCGGACCGTTTCTCGTGGAATTGCCCTTTTGTTACCTCGGAGACATGCTGAATGGAGAAGGTGGATCAGACTCGGCAATGGCTGCTAGAGTGAGATGTGCATGGAAGAAGTTTCGGGAACTGAGTGGCGTGCTGATGAGGAGGGGAGTGTCGTTGAAGCTGAAGGGAAAGGTGTATGCTGCTTGTGTGAGAAGTGTTATGATTTACGGGAGCGAGACATGGGTCATGAACGTAGAGCAGCAACAAAGGGTGGAAATGCGAATGGTTCGATGGATGTGCGGAGTATTGTTGAGAAAGAGGAAGACAAATTATGAATTGCGAAAGATGATGGGAATAGAGCCTGTGATTGATGCTGTGAAGAGGAACATGTTGAGATGGTTTGGTCATGTCTTGAGGAAGGATGAAAGTGACTGGTTGAGAAGAATGATGGAAATGAATTTAGAAGGAAGTTGAGGACGGGGAAGACCGAGAAAGACTTGGCTAAAGATGGTGGAAGAAGAAATGCGGATAAGGGGGTTAAGAAGGAGAGATGCAGAAAATAGGGCAAAATGGAGAAGATTGTCATGGGGACCGCAAGGCTAACCCCGCTCACGCAGGGAAAATAGCCTTAAAATGCATGTTGTTGTTGTAAAAAGTGTGTTTTCGTATGTTGAGTGGTGTATGTTGTAAGGGTAGGTGGTTGGTTGGTAGACAGAGTAAAAATGTTATCATCTTGCTCCTCTCTGTGCAGGTGTGATTGACTGTGAGACAGGTAGACATCGTAAAGATGTTGTCATCTTGCTCCTCTCTGTGCAGGTGCGATTGACTGTCAAACAGGTAGACAGAGTAAAATGTTATCATCTTGCTCCTCTCTGTGCAGGTGTGATTGACTGTCAGACAGATAGACATCGTAAAAATGTTATCATCTTGCTCCTCTCTGTGCAGGTGTGATTGACTCAGACAGGCCGACATAGTAAAAATGTTATCACCTTGCTCCTCTCTGCGCAGGTGTGATTGACTGTCAGACAGGTAGACATCCTAAAAATGTTATCTTGCTTCTCTCTGTGCAGGTGTGATTGACTGTCAGACAGGTGGACAGAGTAAAAATGTTATCATCTTGCTCCTCTCTGTGCAGGTTGATTGACTGTCAGACAGGTACACAGAGTAAAAATGTTATCTTCTTGCTCCTCTCTGTGCAGGTGATCAGGACAAATTCAGAGCCAAAGTGCTGTTGAATCCATGTTCCAATTAGTTTGTCCAAGGTTATTTTCCGATCCATGTTCAATTAGTTTGTCCAAGGTTAGTTTTCCTATCCATGTTCAATTAGTTTGTCCAAGGTTCGTATTCCGATCCATGTTCCAATTAGTTTGTCCAAGGTTCGTATTCCGATCCATGTTCCAATTAGTTTGTCCAAGTTTCGTTTTCCGATCCATGTTCCAATTAGTTTGTCCAAGGTTCGTTTTCTGATCCATGTTCAATTAGTTTGTCCAAGGTTCGTTTTCCGATCCATGGTCCAACTAGTTTGTTCAAGTTTCGTTTTCCGATCCATGTTCAATTAGCTTGTAAAAGGTTCGTATTCCGATCCATGTTCCAATTAGTTTGTCCAAGGTTCGTATTCCAATTCATGTTCCAATTAGTTTGTCCAAGGTTCGTATTCTGATCCATGTTCAATTAGTTTGTGCAAGGTTCGTATTCCGATCCATGTTCCAACTCGTGAAGCCTGGTGTTGGCTTAGCGGCTGGGGTGCCGGCCTGGGATCCGAGGAGTCCAAGTTTCGTTTTCCGATCCATGTTCAATTATCTTGTCCAAGGTTCGTATTCCGATCCATGTTCCAATTAGTTTGTCCAAGGTTCGTATTCCGATCCATGTTCCAATTAGTTTGTCCAAGGTTCGTATTCCGATCCATGTTCCAATTAGTTTGTCCAAGGTTCGTATTCCGATCCATGCTCCAACTCGTGAAGCCTGGTGTTGGCTTACCGGTTAGGGTGCCGGCCTGGGATCCGAGGAGTCCAAGTTCCATTTTCCGATCCATGTTTCAATTAGCTTGTCCAAGGTTCGTATTCCGATCCATGTTCCAATTAGTTTGTCCAAGATTCGTATTCCGATCCATGTTCAATTAGTTTGTCCAAGTTTCGTTTTCCAATCCATGTTCAATTAGTTTGTCCAAGTTTCGTTTTCCGATCCATGTTTCAATTAGTTTGTCCAAGGTTCGTATTCCGATCCATGTTCAATTAGTTAGTCCAAATTTCTTTTCCGATCCATGTTCCAATTAGTTTGTCCAAGTTTCGTTTTCCGATCCATGTTCAATTAGCTTGTCCAAGGTTCGTATTCCGATCCATGTTCCAATTAGTTTGTCCAAGGTTCATATTCCGATCCATGTTCCAATTAGCTTGTCCAAGGTTCGTATTCCGATCCATGTTCCAATTAGTTTGTCCAAGGTTCGTATTCCGATCCATGTTCCATTTAGTTTGTCCTGGTTTCGTTTTCCGATCCATGTTCCAATTAGTTTGTCCAAGGTTCGTTTTCTGATCCATGTTCCAATTAGTTTGACCAAGTTTCGTTTTCCGATCCACGTTCAATTTGTTTGTCCAAGTTTCGTTTTCCGATCCACGTTCAATTAGTTTGTCCAAGTTTCGTTTTCCGATCCATGTTTCAATTAGTTTGTCCAAGGTTCGTTTTCCGATCCATGTTCCAATTAGTTTGTCCAAGTTTCGTTTTCCGATCCATGTTCAATTAGCTTGTCCAAGGTTCGTATTCCGATCCATGTTCCAATTAGTTTGTCCAAGGTTCGTATTCCGATCCATGTTCCAATTAGTTTGTCCAAGGTTCGTATTCCGATCCATGTTCCAATTAGTTTGTCCAAGGTTCGTATTCTGATCCATGTTCAATTAGTTTGTCCAAGGTTCGTATTCCGATCCATGTTCCAATTAGTTTGTCCAAGGTTCGTATTCTGATCCATGTTCAATTAGTTTGTCCAAGGTTCGTATTCCGTTCCAAGTTCCAACTCGTGAAACCTGGTGTTGGCTTATCGGTTCGGGTGCCGGCCTGGGATCCGAGGAGTCCAAGTTTCATTTTCCGATCCATGTTTCAATTAGTTTGTCCAAAGTTCGCATTCTGATCCATGTTCTAATTAGTTTGTCCAAGGTTCGTATTCCGATCCATGTTCAATTAGTTTGTTCAAGGTTCGTATTCCGATCCATGTTCTAATTAGTTTATCCAAGGTTCGTATTCCGGTCCATGTTCCAATTAGTTTGTCCAAGTTTCGTTTTCCGATCCATGTTTCAATTAGTTTGTCCAAGGTTCGTATTCCGATCCATGTTTCAATTAGTTTGTCCAAGGTTCGTTTTCCGATCCATTTTCCAATTAGTTTGTCCAAGTTTCGTTTTCCGATCCATGTTCAATTAGCTTGTCCAAGGTTCGTATTCCGATCCATGTTCCAATTAGTTTGTCCAAGGTTCGTATTCAGACCCATGTTCCAATTAATTTGTCCAAGGTTCGTATTCCGATCCATGTTCCAATTAGTTTGTCCAAGGTTCGTATTCTGATCCATGTTCAATTAGTTTGTTCAAGGTTCGTATTCCGTTCCAAGTTCCAACTCGTGAAACCTGGTGTTGGCTTAGCGGTTCGGGTGCCGGCCTGGGATCCGAGGAGTCCAAGTTTCATTTTCCTATCCATGTTTCAATTAGTTTGTCCAAGGTTCGCATTCCGATCCATGTTCCAATTAGTTTGTCCAAGGTTCGTATTCCGATCCATGTTCAATTAGTTTGTCCAAGTTTCATATTCCGATCCATGTTCCAATTAGTTTGTCCAAGGTTCCTATTCCGATCCATGTTCCAATTAGTTTGTCCAAGGTTCGTATTCCGATCCATGTTCAATTAGTTTGTCCAAGTTTCGTATTCCGATCCATGTTCCAATTAGTTTGTCCAAGGTTCGTATTCTGATCCATGTTCCAATTAGTTTGTCCAAGGTTCGTATTCTGATCCATGTTCAATTAGTTTGTTCAAGGTTCGTATTCCGATCCATGTTCCAATTAGTTTGTCCAATGTTCGTATTCCGGTCCATGTTCCAATTAGTTTGTCCAAGTTTCGTTTTCCGATCCATGTTTCAATTAGTTTGTCCAAGGTTCGTATTCCAATCCATGTTCCAATTAGTTTGTCCAAGGTTCATATTCCGATCCATGTTCAATTAGTTTGTCCAAGTTTCGTATTACGATCCATGTTCCAATTAGTTTGTCCAAGGTTCGTATTCCGATCCATGTTCCAATTAGTTTGTCCAAGGTTCGTATTCTGATCCATGTTCAATTAGTTTGTCCAAGGTTCGTATTCCGATCCATGTTCCAATTAGTTTGTCCAAGGTTCGTATTCTGATCCATGTTCAATTAGTTTGTCCAAGGTTCGTATTCCGATCCATGCTCCAACTCGTGAAGCCCGGTGTTGGCTTCGCGGTTAGGGTGCCGGCCTGGGATCCGAGGAGTCCAAGTTCCATTTTCCGATCCATGTTTCAATTAGCTTGTCCAAGGTTCGTATTCCGATCCATGTTCCAATTAGTTTGTCCAAGGTTCGTATTCCGATCCATGTTCAATTAGTTTGTCCAAGTTTCGTTTTCCGATCCATGTTCAATTAGCTTGTCCAAGTTTCGTTTTCCGATCCATGTTTCAATTAGTTTGTCCAAGGTTCGTATTCCGATCCATGTTCAATTAGTTAGTCCAAATTTCTTTTCCGATCCATGTTCCAATTAGTTTGTCCAAGTTTCGTTTTCCGATCCATGTTCAATTAGCTTGTCCAAGGTTCGTATTCCGATCCATGTTCCAATTAGTTTGTCCAAGGTTCGTATTCCGATCCATGTTCCATTTAGTTTGTCCTGGTTTCGTTTTCCGATCCATGTTCCAATTAGTTTGTCCAAGGTTCGTTTTCCGATCCATGTTCCAATTTGTTTGACCAAGTTTCGTTTTCCGATTCACGTTCAATTAGTTTGTCCAAGTTTCGTTTTCCGATCCATGTTTCAATTAGTTTGTCCAAGGTTCGTTTTCCGATCCATGTTCCAATTAGTTTGTCCAAGTTTCGTTTTCCGATCCATGTTCAATTAGCTTGTCCAAGGTTCGTATTCCGATCCATGTTCCAATTAGTTTGTCCAAGGTTCGTATTCCGATCCATGTTCCAATTAGTTTGTCCAAGGTTCGTATTCCGATCCATGTTCCAATTAGTTTGTCCAAGGTTCGTATTCTGATCCATGTTCAATTAGTTTGTCCAAGGTTCGTATTCCGATCCATGTTCCAATTAGTTTGTCCAAGGTTCGTATTCTGATCCATGTTCAATTAGTTTGTCCAAGGTTCGTATTCCGTTCCAAGTTCCAACTCGTGAAACCTGGTGTTGGCTTATCGGTTCGGGTGCCGGCCTGGGATCCGAGGAGTCCAAGTTTCATTTTCCTAATCATGTTTCAATTAGTTTGTCCAAGGTTCGTATTCTGATCCATGTTCAATTAGTCTGTTCAAGGTTCGTATTCCGTTCCAAGTTCCAACTCGTGAAACCTGGTGTTGGCTTAGCGGTTCGGGTGCCGGCCTGGGATCCGAGGAGTCCAAGTTTCATTTTCCTAATCATGTTTCAATTAGTTTGTCCAAGGTTCGCATTCCGATCCATGTTCCAATTAGTTTGTCCAAGGTTCGTATTCCGATCCATGTTCAATTAGTTTGTCCAAGTTTCGTATTCCGATCCATGTTCAATTAGTTTGTCCAAGGTTCATATTCCGATCCATGTTCAATTAGTTTGTCCAAGGTTCGTATTCCGATCCATGTTCAATTAGTTTGTTCAAGGTTCGTATTCCGATCCATGTTCCAATTAGTTTGTCCAAGGTTCGTATTCCGGTCCATGTTCCAATTAGTTTGTCCAAGTTTCGTTTTCCGATCCATGTTCCAATTAGTTTGTCCAAGTTTCGTTTTCCGATCCATGTTCCAATTAGTTTGTCCAAGGTTAGTTTTCCGATCCATGTCCCAATTAGTTTGTCCAAGTTTCGTTTTCCGATCCATGTTCCAATTAGTTTGTCCAATGTTCGTTTTCCGATCCATGTTCCAATTAGTTTGTCCAAGTTTCGTTTTCTGATCCATGTTCAATTAGCTTGTCCAAGGTTCTTATTCCGATCCATGTTCCAATTAGTTTGTCCAAGGTTCGTATTCCGATCCATGTTCCAATTAGTTTGTCCAAGGTTCGTATTCTGATCCATGTTCAATTAGTTTGTCCAAGGTTCGTATTCCGATCCATGCTCCAACTCATGAAGCCTGGTGTTGGCTTTGCGGTTAGGGTGCCGGCCTGGGATCCGAGGAGTCCAAGTTCCATTTTCCGATCCATGTTCAATTAGTTTGTCCAAGGTTCGTTTTCCGATCGATGTTCAATTAGTTTGTCCAAGGTTCGTTTTCCGTCCATGTTCCAATTAGTTTGTCCAAGTTTCGTTTTCCGATCCATGTTCAATTAGCTTGTCCAAGGTTCGTATTCCGATCCATGTTCCAATTAGTTTGTCCAAGGTTCGTATTCCGATCCATGTTCCAATTAGTTTGTCCAAGGTTAGTATTCCGATCCATGTTCCAACTCGTGAAGCCTGGTGTTGGCTTAGCGGTTAGAGTGCCGGCCTGGGATCCGAGGAGTCCAAGTTTCATTTTCCGATCCATGTTTCAATTAGCTTGTCCAAGGTTCACATTCCGATCCATGTTCCAATTAGTTTGTCCAAGGTTCATATTCCGATCCATGTTCAATTAGTTTGTCCAAGGTTCGTTTTCCGATCCATGTTCCAATTAGTTTGTCCAAGTTTCGTTTTCCGATCCATGTTCAATTAGTTTGTCCAAGTTTCGTTTTCCGATCCATGTTCAATTAGTTTGTCCAAGTTTCGTTTTCCGATCCATGTTCAATTAGTTGTTTTTTTTGTTGTTGTTTTTGTTTTTTTGTATACAACATCGAGGCTCGTGAAAGAGCGAAAGTTTGTCCAAGTTTGTCCAAGTTTCGTTTTCCGATCCATGTTCAATTAGGTTGTCCAAGGTTGGTTTTCCGATCCATGTTCCAACTCCTGAAGCCTGGTGTTGGCTTAGCGGTTCGGGTGCCGGCCTGGGATCCGAGGATTATGGGTTCGAATCCCGGTCGATCGCTGAATGTAACGTCAGGGGGGGTTGACTCAGCCTGTCATCGTTCCGGGGTCCGCAAATTGAGTACCGGTTCACTGGTAATTCTGTGTGTGTCGCAAGAGGCGACTAACAGGGTTGGCGGCAGGAAGGGCATCCGGCCATAAAACATCGCTTCAAAAAGGGGACCAAGGTTCCCAAAAACGACCAACCCCTGCTCTGCGGGGGAAAATGGCCTCTAAAAGATCGTTTCAACTCGTGTTCAGAATGTAACGTTCAATTGAAATAGCTCCTTTCTCGATCATAAACCAGCGTTTACGGACGGACACAAGTAATATTGGTTAACCCTGCTTTTCGGTTAACCTACGTGGGGTAATAACGAAATGCCGATCGACATGTGCCGATAAAAGGGTGTGAGCCCTTCATCGCGACACCGGCGATATGAGGAGCCTTAAATGGATTCTTCTTTGCTCTTGTATGTATATATATATATATTTTACTAAACTTGTATTTGTTTTCCACCACTAATCTATTGTTGTTGTTTGTTTTCCACCACTAATCTATTGTTGTGTTTGTTTTCCACCACTAATCTATTGTTGTGTTTGTTTTCCACCACTAATCTATTGTTTGTTTTCCACCACTAATCTATTGTTGCTGTGTTTGTTTTCCACCACTAATCTATTCCACCTATTTCCACTAATTCCACTAATCTATTTCCACCACCACCACTAATGTATCTATTGTTGTTGTTTGTTTTCCACCACTAATCTATTGTGTTTGTTTTCCACCACTAATCTATTGTTGTTGTGTTTGTTTTCCACCACTAATCTATTGTTGTTGTGTTTGTTTTCCACCACTAATCTATTGTTGTGTTTGTTTTCCACCACTAATCTATTGTTTGTTTTCCACCACTAATCTATTGTTGCTGTGTTTGTTTTCCACCACTAATCTATTCCACCTATTTCCACTAATTCCACTAATCTATTTCCACCACCACCACTAATGTATCTATTGTTGTTGTTTGTTTTCCACCACTAATCTATTGTGTTTGTTTTCCACCACGAATCTATTGTTGTGTTTGTTTTCCACCACGAATCTATTGTTGTGTTTGTTTTCCACCACAAATCTATTGTTGCTGTGTTTGTTTTCCACCACTAATCTATTGTTGTTTGTTTTCCACCACTAATCTATTGTTGTTTGTTTTCCACCACTAATCTATTGTTGCTGTGTTTGTTTTCCACCACGAATCTATTGTTGTTGTTTGTTTTCCACCACTAATCTATTGTTGTGTTTGTTTTCCACCTCTAATCTATTGTTGCTGTGTTTGTTTTCCACCACTAATCTATTGTTGTGTTTGTTTTCCACCACTAATCTATTGTTTCTGTGTTTGTTTTCCACCACTAATCTATTGTTATGTTTGTTTTCCACCACTAATGTATTGTTGTGTTTGTTTTCCACCACTAATCTATTGTTGCTGTGTTTGTTTTCCACCACTAATCTATTGTTGCTGTGTTTGTTTTCCACCACTAATCTATTGTTGTTGTGTTTGTTTTCCACCACTAATCTATTCTTATGTTTGTTTTCCACCACTAATGTATTGTTGTGTTTGTTTTCCACCACTAATCTATTGTTGCTGTTTGTTTTCCACCACTAATCTATTGTTGCTGTGTTTGTTTTCCACCACTAATCTATTGTTGCTGTGTTTGTTTTCCACCACTAATCTATTGTTGTTTGTTTTCCACCACTAATCTATTGTTGTTGCGTTTGTTTTCCACCACTAATCTATTGTTGTGTTTGTTTTCCACCACTAATCTATTGTTGTGTTTGTTTTCCACCACTAATCTATTGTTGTTGTTTGTTTTCCACCACTAATCTATTGTTGTTGTGTTTGTTTTCCACCACTAATCTATTGTTGTTTGTTTTCCACCACTAATCTATTGTTGTGTTTGTTTTCCACCACTAATCTATTGTTTGTTTTCCACCACTAATCTATTGTTGTGTTTGTTTTCCACCACTAATCTATTGTTGTTTGTTTTCCACCACTAATGTATTGTTGTTTGTTTTCCACCACTAATCTATTGTTGTTGTGTTTGTTTTCCACCACTAATCTATTGTTATGTTTGCTTTCCACCACTAATCTATTGTTTGTTTTCCACCACTAATCTATTGTTGCTTGTTTTCCACCACTAATGTATTGTTGTTGTTTGTTTTCCACCACTAATCTATTGTTGTGTTTGTTTTCCACCACTAATCTATTGTTGTTTGTTTTCCACCACTAATGTATTGTTGTTGTTTGTTTTCCACCACTAATCTATTGTTGTGTTTGTTTTCCACCACTAATCTATTGTTGTGTTTGTTTTCCACCACTAATCTATTGTTGTTGTGTTTGTTTTCCACCACTAATCTATTGTTGTGTTTGCTTTCCACCACTAATCTATTGTTGTTGTTTGTTTTCCACCACTAATGTATTGTTGTTGTGTTTGTTTTCCACCACTAATCTATTGTTGTGTTTGTTTTCCACCACTAATCTATTGTTGTTGTTTGTTTTCCACCACTAATCTATTGTTTGTTTGTTTTCCACCACTAATCTATTGTTGTGTTTGTTTTCCACCACTAATCTATTGTTGTTGTTTGTTTTCCACCACTAATCTATTGTTGTGTTTGTTTTCCACCACTAATCTATTGTTGTGTTTGTTTTCCACCACTAATCTATTGTTGTCCCGTTGCAGATTCGAGCAAGCTCCAGCAAGACGATTCAAACGTTCAGCGGAAGCAGCCATGACTCGCTCTTTAAAGCATAAGTGTTGTTCATTCAATAATAATTGTTCCAACTGTGAACAATTGATTCTGTTGTTAATTTTGAATTCGAAAGACGTTACTTTTGTACATACGTGTAGGTAGTAATTTGGTTAACGCTAAGTTACCCAGCATTCATTTATTGCATTCAAAGCGTTTGTTGATGAAATGCAATTTTTACTTTGTTGGAGTCGCCACACTTTTAGTGCCTTGTTCATCGCCAATGAACCCGAATGAATGTTGGATTTGTTTTCAATGGGAATATCATGTCAGCCTGTAGTAACACGCTATGGTAAAGGTACCAAAGAAACCTTACCTGCAAACTGTAAGTAGTTTTGACATACAGGATTTCACTTGGTATTTAAAAATGCTAATTATTTTTGTTTGTAATTTAAAGTAATGTTTAAAATGTAAACAATTCAGCTCAGGATTCGAATTTCTGTTTATGTTCAACTTTGTGCTGTACATAATTTATGCTTCTTTGATATAGAAATTGTACATCAGGAAGGAATGTGGAATAAAGAGTGTGCGAGACGTGTACACGAGTTCACATCTGAGCCATGATTTGAGGGAATGCACCGAGCGTTACTATGACTACTAAATAACAAGCTAATCTCTTATTGAAACGTGTGATAACACCTCACCGTCGGTGAAACACCCGAGTGTGGCTCCGGCACGGTGTTACATTCCTCATGGGAATGCTTTTTTTTTTACATTAGACAACTTGATAAGCTTGTCTTTGGGCTTAGCCCAGGCCCATATGTTGTGTTTACTCAGCACTCTGCTCAAAATTTACTTCTCCATCGAGGAATACGCGTCTATCCCTTTCCTTCACCAACTTCTCCGTCGAGGAATACATGTCTGTCCCTTTCCTTCACTATCTTCTCCATTGAGGAATACATGTCTATCCCTTTCCTTCACCAACTTCTCCGTCGAGGAATACATGTCTATCCCTTTCCTTCACCAACTTCTCCGTCGAGGAATACATGTCTATCCCTTTCCTTCACCAACTTCTCCGTCGAGGAATACATGTCTATCCCTTTCCTTCACCAACTTCTCCGTTGAGGAATACATGTCTATCCCTTTCCTTCACCAACTTCTCCGTTGAGGAATACATGTCTATCCCTTTCCTTCACCAACTTCTCCGTTGAGGAATACATGTCTATCCCTTTCCTACACCAACTTCTCCGTCGAGGAATACATGTCTATCCCTTTCCTACACCAACTTCTCCGTCGAGGAATACACGTCTATCCCTTTCCTTCACCAACTTCTCCGTTGAGGAATACATGTCTATCCCGTTCCTTCACCAACTTCTCCGTCGAGGAATACATGTCTGTCCCTTTCCTTCACCAACTTCTCCGTTGAGGAATACATGTCTATCCCGTTCCTTCACCAACTTCTCCGTTGAGGAATACATGTCTATCCCTTTCCTTCACCAACTTCTCCGTTGAGGAATACATGTCTATCCCTTTCCTACACCAACTTCTCCGTTGAGGAATACATGTCTATCCCTTTCCTACACCAACTTCTCCGTTGAGGAATACATGTCTATCCCTTTCCTACACCAACTTCTCCGTTGAGGAATACATGTCTATCCCTTTCCTACACCAACTTCTCCGTCGAGGAATACATGTCTATCCCTTTCCTACACCAACTTCTCCGTTGAGGAATACATGTCTATCCCTTTCCTTCACTATCTTCTCTGCTGAGAATACATGTCTATCCCTTTCCTCCACGAACTTCTCCGTTGAGGAATACATGTCTATCCCTTTCCTTCACCAACTTCTCCGTTGAGGAATACATGTCTATCCCTTTCCTACACCAACTTCTCCGTTGAGGAATACATGTCTATCCCTTTCCTTCACTATCTTCTCTGCTGAGAATACATGTCTATCCCTTTCCTCCACGAACTTCTCCGTTGAGGAATACACATCTGTCCCAATCTTCCACTAAGTTCTCCGTTGAGGAATACATGTCTGTCCCAATCTTCCACTAAGTTCTCCGTTGAGGAATACATGTCTATCCCTTCCCTCCACTATCTTCTCTGTTGAGGAATACATGTCTGTCCCAATCTTCCTACATAACAACCAACATAACAACCAACACAATACGACAACCAACACGACAACCATCATGACAACCATCATGACAACCAACACGACAACCAACACGACAACCAAGATGACAACCAAGATAACAACCAACATAACAACCAACATGACAACCAACATACCAACCAAGATAACAACCAATATAACAACCTACGTAACAACCAACATAACAACCAACACAATACGACAACCAACATGACAACCAGTACGACAACCAGTACGACAACAAAGACGACAACCAACATGACAACCAGCATGACAACAAAGATGACAACCAAGATGACAACCAAGATAACAACCAACATCACAACCAACATGACAACCAAGATAACAACCAACATGACAACCAAGATAACAACCAACATGACAACCAAGATAACAACCAATATAACAACAAAGATGACAACCAACATGACAACCAACATGACAACCAATATGACAACCAATATACAGTCATGTGAAAAAGTAAGTACACCCCATGTAAAGTTTTGACTTTATCAACATATTTCAACATACAGCTATTTTTTTTTTTTTTTTTTTTTTTTTTTTTGTATACAAGATCGAGGCTCGTGAAAGAGCGAACATTAATCACACAGAAAGACAAACCGACACATAAAACATATAACATCGGGAGCGGTAGACAAGATGGGGAGAGAGGGGGAAGGACACAAACACAACATTTGAGAGCAGGGACCGAGAGACATGGAGACATCAAGAGATCTGAGAGAGGGCGAGGGCTTTGGGGGGGGGGGGGCATGGGAAGGGGGCGGTGGGAGAGGTATAAAACATATGGACACTGCCAGGACTTCCAGGAAAGAAGTTGGAATTTCAAGCAAGGTGGATCTGGGGTGAATTAGCGGGGGTAGAAAAGATCAAGGTTTTGGATGGGGGAAGATAAGAGATGGTGGTGAACAGCTGTTTTAAAGACCTGGAGGGAGGAGTGGGATTGAAGGGAGTGAGGGAGTTTGTTCCAGAGGCGGGAGAAAAGAGGAATGAAAGAGTGAAGGTGAGCAGAGAGCCGAGATTTCGGCAGTTTAACCATCAGAGGGTTGCTGGCAGATCTTGTGCGACCTGTAGGAATATTTGGGGGACAGAGCACAGAGAGAGCTGGGGGTGCAAGGCCGGAGAGGAGTCGGTAGAAGACAGAAAGACCACCTACCTGCCTGCGGTGAGTGAGTGAAAGGCCCTCAGAGATAGCTTCATCGCGGGAGATTCCAATAATTCTGAAAGCTTTGGTTTCAACAGCGTGAAGCCGAGCTAGGTGTGAGGCAGGAGCACCGGCCCATAGGGGAGAACAGTATTCCATTGAGCTGCGGATGAAAGCCTTGTATGTGGTGAGGAGCTCAGGTGTGCCGAGGAAGGACTTCGCACGACGGAGGATGCCCAGTCGGCGACTGGCTTTGGAGGCCAGCTTGGAAATGTGGTTTTCCCAAGAAAGATCATGGCAGATAGTGAGACCCAAAATCTTGAGCGACAGAACTTCTTGGAGAGGATTGTTGAGAAAGTAGATGGGAGGGTTGTCCAGTCGATCTTTTCGGAGAGACATAGTAAGAGTGTGAGATTTGTCAGGATTGAAAGACATGTTCCACTTGTTTGACCAGTCTGTGATTTTGTCCAGGTCTTCAGAGAGTGAGGAGGCAGCAGACTGCCGATCTGAGGGAAGAGGAATGGAGCGGCAGAGAGTGGAGTCATCAGCAAAGAGATAGAGAGGATTTTCGAGAGAGTCAGAGAGATCATTGATGAAGACCAGAAAAAGCACGGGGCCCAGAACACTGCCTTGGGGAACTCCAGCCTGAACAGGAAGAGGAGATGAGAGAAACCCATTCAGGGCCACACGTTGACGACGACTAGAGAGGAAGTCCGCCAGCCATGCGTGGAGATTTCCATGGATACCAAAGGAGG
Organism: Myxine glutinosa; assembly: GCF_964187855.1. Classification (NCBI taxonomy): domain Eukaryota; kingdom Metazoa; phylum Chordata; class Myxini; order Myxiniformes; family Myxinidae; genus Myxine; species Myxine glutinosa. The sequence goes on along the minus strand of NC_136265.1, from coordinate 1,071,177 downwards.
AGAGTTTGGTGAGCAGAGCGGGGTGCCAGACCGTGTCGAAGGCACGTGATATGTCGAGGGAGACAGCTCTAATTTCCTGTTTGGCATTGAGGACCTCCATCCATTGTTGAGACAGCAGAAGCAGCATGTCCAGAGTAGAGTGACCTGGTCTGAAACCAAATTGATGATCAGAGATCAAGCCATTGGAGAAGAGGAAAGATTTCATATCCGAAGCAATGATGGATTCCATGACTTTGCTGATAATTGGGAGAAGGCTGATTGGTCTGTAGTTGCTAGGATCTGTTTTTGCACCTTTTTTGTGCAAAGCGGTGATGTTGGCTGATTTCCAAGCAGATGGCAGTTGTCTACCGCTCCTGATGTTATATGTTTTATGTGTCGGTTTGTCTTTCTGTGTGATTAATGTTCGCTCTTTCACGAGCCTCGATCGTGAAAGGTGATATAATATAACAAATATCATGAAACATTTACATTTTGTCGTCCATTGTATAATTTAAATAAACAGAAATGCAAATATCGCATGTGGAAAAAGTAAGTACACCCTTGGCTCGAATAGGTGGTATTGCCCCTTTTGGCAGAAACAACCTCAAGTAGGCGTTTCTTATAACTCTGTACCAGTCTCTGACATCAACTGGGAGAAATTTTTGCCCACTCCTCCATGCAGAATTCTTTCAGCTGTGCGATGTTTAAGGGGTTTCTTGCATGCACAGCTCGTTTCAAATCCCCCCCACAACATCTCAATGGATTTAGATCCGGGCTTTGACTTGGCCATTTCAGAACCCTCCATTTCTTTCTTTTCAGCCATTCCTTGGTGGATTTACTGGTATGTTTCGGGTCATTGTCATGTTGCAAGGTCCACCTTCGGTTGAGCTTCAACTTTCCGACAGATGGCCTCACATTATCCTCAAGCACCCTCTGGTACAATGAAGAATTCATCGTGGATTCTACGATGGTGAGCTGCCCAGGCCCTGATGCAGCAAAGCTGCCCCAAACCATAATATTTCCACCACCATGCTTTACAGTTGGTATCAGGTTCTTGTGGTGAAATTCTGTCTTTGGTTTTCGCCAAACATGTCTTCTGGTACTGTGGCCAAATAGCTCTACCTTTGACTCATCTGTCCGGAGCACATTGTTCCAGAAGTGCTGCTCTTTGCCTTGGTGTTCATTGGCAAACTTTAGTCTTGCCCTGATGTTCTTTCTGGACAGCAAAGGTTTCCTCCTGGCACACCTCCCATGTAGATCAAATTTGGGCAGCCTCTTTCTCATGGTACACTCATGCACTTTGACATCAACAGTGGCAAGAGCTACCTGTAGGTCCCGTGATGACATTCTGGGGTTCTCAGAGACTTCTTTCAGCAACTGCGGTCTGCTCTCGGGCTGAACTTGCTTGGGCGGCCTTGCCTGAACAAGTTGGCAGTTGTTTGGGATCCTCTCCACTTGTAGATGATCTTCCGGACAGTCGATTGATTGATTTCAAATTGTTTGGGGATTTTAAAATCCCTCCCCAGACTCGTAGGCATCTATAACCTTCTTTCTGAAGGCCTCAGAGAGCTCTTTTGATCTAGGCATGGTGACGCCGCACACTTCAACAACAAAGAGCAAACAAAACTAAATGTCAGGTTTAAATAAGACAGGTTCCTCCAAGATCCTCTCCAACGATGTTCTAATCATTTGCACCTGAGCTGGTGCACCTGATTCTAATTTTAGGTATTTGAAGTAGTGATAAATGTAGGGGTGTACTTACTTTTTCCACATGCGAAATTTGCATTTATGTTTATTTAAATTATACAATGGACTACAAAATGTAAATGTTTCATGATATTTGTTATATTATATCACCTTTATCTATCAATATTGTTGAAATGAAGATCAAATAGCTGTATGTTGAAATATGTTGAAAAAGTCAAAACTTTACATGGTGTGTACTTACTTTTTCACGTGACTGTAACAACCAAGATAACAACCAAGATAACCGATATAACAACCAAGATAACAACCAACATGACAACCAAGATAACAACCAACACGACAACCAAGATAACAACCAATATAACAACGAAGATAACAACCAACATGACAAACAAGATAACAACCAGGATAACAACCAACATAACAACCAACATACCAACTGACATAACAACCGACATAACAACCAACATAACAAACAACATAACAACCAAACATAACAACCAACGTAACAACCAACATACCAACCGACATAACAACCGACATAACAACCGACATAACAACCAACATAACAACCAACATCATAACCAACATAACAACCAACATGACAACAAAGATGACAACCAACATAACAACCAACATAACAACCAACATAACAACCAACATGACAACAAAGATGACAACCAATATAACAACCAATATAACAACCAACATGACAACCAACATGACAAACAACGAAGATAACAACCAAGATAACCAAGATAACAACCAATATAACAACCAAGACAAGTCAGGAGACGACGATGGTTCACGAGCGAGCGGTATTCAATGACAAAGGACGGACTATAACCGAAACAAGCCCGGACAGGCCAGGCCCGGAAATGTCAAAACGAAGGTTACTGACCTTGAAATGAGATAGAAATAATGTATAATCAGTTATGAGGTGAGTTCGCTACACAATACCGAAAATTCGGTTTGATTCCGACAACTTTGAAAATTTGACCTTTGTGACCTTCAAAGGTCGAAGATTCTGAAATTTGTTAGAAAACTTGTATTTCATGATGTATGTGATGATATAAGTTCATGTACGACATTTCACCCTATCAGGAAGTGAACAATGTAATAAAACCATCCAAAATCGACTTTTCTAAATTTCGTGACCTTGGGGTGAAAATGAAAAATCGAGCTCCATGTGGCTAGTCACATGACATTGGCCTAACCCCGTGATTCTTAACCTGGGTTCGACAGAACCCTCGGGTTCAGTGAGGCAGTCTCAGGGATTCGGCAGAGGTCCTCCGAAACGCATTGCAATTTTTTTTTTTTTTTTTGTATCAATTTTGAAGCTATGTGTAATTACGCTTATTATTAATATTATTATTATTATTTTGCTATGTATGTTACGAACGAATGGAAATGTTATTTGTAATTGTATTCCCATCCCATTCATGGTTTCTCTGGTCTGTGTTTAAGATATGTTGTTTCACACTGACTGTAGTAAGTTGAATCAATGAGCAACTTGCTAATTATTCTGTTGATGGTGCTTACTTGCTTACTTGCTTACTTACTTACTGGATTTTGGACTTTGCAGGTGTTCAGAAATTCCAGTGAATAGCCTCGATTAGCTTGCCGTGTGCCGTGCGTCATTGGTCGCGCCTTACTTTGAAGTTACTGATTATTTGAAAAGTAAGTTGGAAATGTTTGTGGATATGCAGGACGGGTTCAGAGTTATATTAAAGTTAAAGTATTAAAGTTATTATTAAAGTGGATGGTGATTATAAAATATGATTGAATTACTCAGAAAATTAGGTGGAGGTGATAGAACTCCTTTGGTCACAATTCAAAACTAACAATTCGCAGTTTTCTATGTAATATTATAATGGGATTTGAGGTGACATAGACTTGAGTAGATAATAAATCCCGTCATCGTAACTATAAGTTATGTTTTCTTCGTTAAAATTTCTCAGTTTTCAGAGGGGTACTGATTATATTTAAGCATGTTCCTTTTTTAATTTTTGTCATATAATTATTTGCCCGAACTCAATTAAGATCAGTTTGTTACATATATATATATATATATATATTTGCATTATGTCGAGCAAAAAAAGGAAGTGGTCGGAGGATTACGTGCGGTACGGGTTCACGTGTTTGACGGAACAGGACGGAAGTCAGCGTCCTCAATGCATGCTTTGCAATGTCAAGTTGAGCAACTCCAGCCGAGCACCAGCAAAACTACGGGAACACTTCAAAAAACTGCACGGCGAGGGGCAGTACAAAGACGCAACGCTGGATGAATTCAAATTGAAGAGAGTCCGATTCGACGCAAGTGCTACCTTGCCCACTCTCGGCTTCGTTCCAATTGACAAACCGATCCTCGCCGCATCGTATGAAGTTGCGTACCTGATCGCAAAGCAGGGCAAACCGCACACCGTTGGCGAGACACTCATCAAATCGGCCGCGTTGGAGATGGCCAACATCATGTTGTGAAAAGCTGCTGAAAACAAGTCGTCTCTCGTTCCACTCTCAAATGACACCATCAGATGCAGAATCGACGACATCCTCGCCCAGGTAGTTGCAGATCTAGTCGCGAGCCCGCCAAAATTCAGCCTTCAACTCGACGAGACCACCGACGTTTCAAATTTGAGCCAGCTCATCTTATTTGTGCGTTATGTCAAAGGAGAGGAGATCAAGGAAGACTTTCTGTTCTGTAAGCCTCTCACAACGACAAAGGCAGCTGACGTGAAGAAGCTTGTATTGTGGACGACTTCTTCAGAAGCAACGGCCTTTCGTGGAACATGGTGTCTGCAGTTTGTTTGGACGGAGCTCCAACCATGCTGGAATGCAACTCCGGTTTTGGAGCGCTGGTGAAGGCCGATGCACCACACATCTTCGTCACGCACTGCGTCCTGCACATACACGCGCTGGCATCAAAAACCCTGCCTCCAAAACTGGCCAATGTTCTGAAAATCGTCGTTGAAACTGTGAATTACGTGTGAAGCCGTGATCTGAATCATGGCATCTTCAAAGAGCTGTGCAATGAAATCGGCTCTAAATTCGAAGTTTTTCTCTACCACTCTAACGTTCGATGGTTATCACGAGGGAAGGTAGTGAGCCATGTTTTTGCCTTGCATGTAGAATTAGCCCTGTTTTTGCGAGAACACCAGCATTGCCATGCAACGCACTTCAAAGAATCAGAGTTCATCCTCGCCTTGGCGTACTTGGCTGACATCTTCGACGCACTCAATCATCTCAATTGCCAGATGCAGGGCAGTAGAGTGAATGTCGTCGAATCTGAAGAAAAGCTGAGCGCTTTCCGAAAGAAGTTATTGTTGTGGAGGCGGCGAACAGAGAACGACAACTTCGCGAACTTTTCGCGACTGGACGAGTGTGTGAGTGGGATCGAAGATGAGTCTGAAGTTGGAGGCACTTCTGTACCGGGGGAGCTGAAGCAAGCGATTGCCACACACTTGGATGAGCTGGGAAAGTCATTCGACGGCTACTTCCCCGACCAAGAGCAATACCCAACATGGGTGCGGCAGCCGTTTACTTTCAACGTTGCAACGGCAGATGTCAACGACCAATACCTCGACGACCTCATCGAACTTCAGCAGAGCCAGACTCGACAACAACTCTTCGGCACAACAACGCTCAACATTTTGGTGCCGCCAAATTGAAGGGTATCCTCACATCGCTAAAATTGCCCTTGAGATCCTCATGCCGTTCGTTCCAACGTATCTCTGCGAGCATGCGTTTTCGAAACTGGTGGACATTAAAACAAAGAAAAGGAGCAGGCTTGCATGCGAAAATGATTTGAGGGTGGCCCTTGCCAAAACAAAACCACGCATTTCCCAGATCGCCTCCCGAAAAGAAGAACAGAAAACGCATCAAGATGCAATTCTTCTTAATTTTTTGGTCAAATTTGAGGGGTTCCGCGAGTGTTCGGTGGGTTTCGTTAGGGTTCGGCACCTTTAAAAAGTTGAAGAACCACTGGCCTAATCAAATACCGAAACCCCTGTCAGATTCCACCAACTCCCTCGGAGCAGATGTAGCTTGAACTCGATTACCCCCTAAAAAGACATCTTTTTTGGGCGTGGCTACGCCCACAATGGGCGCAATACGCCCACTCTAGGCAGGACACAACTAGATCACGATATCAACCTCCCACCCAAGTTTCATCAAGATCGGATGATATCATCGGGTCGTTATGCTGCAGACAGACAGACACACACAGACACCCATGACGAATATAGTGGTCACTCTGTTTGATAACTCGTGAACCAATAACAACCAAGATAACAACCAACGGACACAAACCAGCTCCTTGAATCATGATATACCTGCTACTGGAGTGAATATCATGACTAAATCATGAGATTACATGTACAGACGTTGTGCAGCAAACAGGAAATACAAAACAAACATTACATGCACAGACGTTGTGCAGCAAACATGAAATACAAAACAAACATTACATGAACACACGTTGTGCAGCAGACATGAAATACAAATACGAACATCACATGTAAACATATTGTGCAGCAAACATGAAATACAAAACAAACATTACATGTACACACATTGTGCAGCAAACATGAAATACAAAACAAACATCACATGAACACACGTTGTGCAGCAAATATGAAATACAAAACAAACATGACACGTACACACGTAGTGCAGCAAACATGAAATACAAAACAAACATTACATGCACACGTGTGCAGCAAACATGAAATACAAAACAAACATTACATGCACACGTGTGCAGCAAACATGAAATACAAAACAAACATTACATGTACACATGTTGTACAGCAAACATGAAATACAAAAAAACATCACATGCGCACACGTTGTGCAGCAAACATGAAATACAAATACAAACATTACATGCACACACGTTGTGCAGCAAACATAAAATACAAAACAAACATTACATGTACAGACGTTATGCAGCAAACATAAAATACAAATACAAACATCACATGTACATGGGTTGTGCAGCAGACATGAAATACAAAACAAACATTACATGTACACATGTTGTGCAGCAAACATGAAATTCAAAACAAACATTACATATGCACACGTTGTGCAGAAAACATGAAATACAAAACAAACATTACATGTACATACATTGTTCAGCAAACATGAAATACAAAACAAACATTACATGCACATACATGTTCAGCAAACATGAAATACAAAACAAACATTACATGTACAGACGTTGTGCAGCAAACATAAAACACAAATACAAACATCACATGTACACACGTTGTGCAGCAAACATGAAATACAAAACAAACATGACATGTACACACGTTGTGCAGCAAACATGAAATACAAAACAAACATTACATGTACACACGTCGTGCAGCAAACATAAAATACAAAACAAACATTACATGCACACACGTTGTGCAGCAGACATGAAATACAAAACAAACATTACATGTACATACATTGTTCAGCAAACATGAAATACAAAACAAACATTACATGTACACATTGTGCAGCAAACATGAAATACAAAACAACCATTACTTGTGCACACATTGTGCAGCAAGCATGAAATACAAAACAAACATCACATGTACACAGGTTGTGCAGCAAACATGAAATACAAAACAAACAGCACATGTACACACGTTGTGCAGCAGACATGAAATACAAATACAAACATCACATGTACACATGTGCAGCAAACATGAAATACAAAACAAACATTACATGTACACACATTGTGCAGCAAACATGAAATACAAAACAAACATTACATGTACACACATCATGCAGCAAACATGAAATACAAAACAAACATTACATGTACACATGTGTGCAGCAAACATGAAATACAAAACAAACATTACATGTACATACACTGCGCAGCATGTTGGGAATCGAACCTGGATCCACAACTTGAGTTCAAGGAGTAACAAGTAGTTTATTGAAAGACCACACAGCTGTGGAAAGGCTTTGACACATACAGCTACAAGAACAGCATGCGTCCCAAAACCTCTCTCAGACAACCCCTGACCTTGTCAGTCAGACCACAGACCACAGGATAAATATTCTATTTAAAAGCTTACAAAAACCTCCTACCTACTCTACAACACCGCTGTCACCCCCCAAAAGAATACTCTACAGCTCGCCTAGCATTGCCAGCCCAAACAGACTGGAACTCTAACCACTCTCACCTCTATTCCTCTATCTTTACCTTGATATTGTGCACCTCCAACTATCCTGTACGTCTCACATCACTTCTGCCAATATGTCTACACCTCCTCAACCTTACCAAAATCCAATCAATTTACCTTTGTTGCACACAAAATCTGTCCCCCAAATATACTCAATTTAATTTTTAGTTTTACATCATTCCATAACATCATTCCATCATACCCAATTTGGTCAGTATCTCATCCCTAGTTCGCAAATTATCGCAACAGAATATGTGATCCTTATATTAACCTCTGACCCAAAATTGCAAATGATGTAACCAGCCATCACACAATGCCTAACCCTACCAAATTGCGTACAAATCCGTCAACACCTTCCTGAGACATCCTGCTCACAGACAGACAGACAGACAGACAACAGAGGCGAACCACAAGCCCCAGAACCCAACCAAACTCGAACTCACTTTCAAAGGACACCACTTCTCCAGACAGACGCAGTCTAATCCACAGTATCTATATGCCAACCTCATGCAGAAATCAGCACCCCACCTCTCCAATTACCTTCTGACATTGGAAGGGGTCCAACGTGATGACCTCGTCTTCTTTTCAACTCGCAGCATACTGACGTCATCTTCCATTTCCCCCGTCCCATATGCACTGGACTATAGGAATTAAGATTAAGATTGAACATAAATCAACAACAACGTAAATCAACATAAAACCAGGCAGTTTCTCAACAGCCCAGCCACCGTCCTTGTTCGCTCTCCTTCCGTGAAACCTGCAAACCAACCTGTATCTGGAGGCAACTGCAACCTTCAACCACACGAGGTGCCAGCCACACCTCAACCACGCCGACAGTGCAGCCACCCAGACCCCTAGCAACACGTCCCAACTTTAACACAAGGCCTCCACCACGAACAACACCGTCAGGTTGTGGTTAACATCTCACGCCAAACCAACTTCCAACCACCGCAGGTGCACCCGAGCTCCATGGCACACCCGCAACCCCCCCCCCCAAATCAGTGTTTCAGAACCAGAAACATGACTCCATGGACGACCAGAAAGCCAGACAGACACAGGGACACACACACACAGGGACAGACGCAGGTGGGTTATCGCCGGCATTCTGAACAAATTCCCTATTCCTGCCCTAATTTCTGTTGCAAAGGCAACGGCAGCGCATCGAGTGTAACCCTCCCCAAGAAACCGCTTCATATCAACTTTGTCGCATGTCACAGCTCACAACATCCCTTCGCCTCAACTTCCATCGAGGCACTGTATCAGCGGCACACACGGCATTGAGCCTGCTTCGTTGCCAGCCCGAGCCGTTTCGTCCCTCCGACCTGGAGAACGACCAAGAGAGCTCAGAGCTCCCGTCCTCAAGTGAGTAGCCGGATTACAGCGCACGCCAGTGGACGGGGGACCTCCGATCGCGCACGATCCCACGTGATCGTTATAATGTCAGGCCCCATGTTTTAAAATCATATCTCGCAAATATCATATCATCTCTCCCTTCAGTCAACGCATTCCGCGATCCCAAGTTGGCCCAGTTGAAGTCCCTGTCATGCTGTTGAATTAACACCCAGTGGGTTGACCCAGCCTGTCATCCTTTCAAGGTTAGCAAATTAACTCAGACCTCCTTCCCATGCGAGCAGAACCTTTTCATCTGCAAAACTTTCCTGTATCGAATGATCTTCACACGTATCTCAAACAAAGGTCAAACAAACTTCAAAGGTCAAACTTCAAACAAAGGAAGATGTGGTAACAGATGTCAAATTGGGGTAACAGATGTCTTCATCTTACAAATACAACAATTGCTTGGTCAGTCTCAGCCCATCTTGCCTCTGCAAGAGCTCCACATCCGGACAGGTAGACAGACAATCAGTGAGACTCCACATTACAAATGCAAACATTTGATGAACCAAAATAACAACCGTTAACAATCTGCCCATGAATTCCTGACTTGGGAGGCGTGCTCTACCATGCAGCACCATCTCTACCTGGTGCACACCTCCTGCACTGAAGAACCAGCATATGTCATTGACACGGTGCAAGCCACAACCATACCGACAGAAAACCATACCGGAAGGTTTTTATCCCTCGGATTGACGTTAAATTCACATTTCCCTTCTCCAACCGTCAAATCTCAAATACTTTTCCCTCATTGCATATTTTATGCAGACAAAACAAGAAGCCCTATGTCAATCATACACACGTCCATAAGTGGGCCAAATACACACGTCAATGACACATCCCTACCATTTAACCAAAAAATTCGATTTAACTTCAAATATGAGATCGCCAATCAGCCTGACGCAAGCAATTCAACGCGATGACGTCATGCCGTCTTTGATTCGGTGCGCACTTTCGTGCTTCCATACAAGTTTTAATATCCACATATACCAGTGAGTCTCTCCAACTTTGCGCGAATACTGGATTGATTCTAATTATGTTCCCTCAACCGTCACTCCCATGCCAACCGATGCAACGTATTTCGAATCATTCGTTCCCTTATACATTCTTCATACCACGTGACTGTCACCTCGTACCGGCTCGCATTTCAAAACACTGCGCACACTCAGTGGTGTTAACAGTCGTAAAATTCACAGCACAACGACCTGAGTGAGTCGTGTACAACGCCTATCCGACCAACTTGTCACTAACCACATACATTACAGCATAAATTCATGCACACGCGTCTCTTTGTACAAGCTTGTTCAACAATCTCCATTCATTCATGTTCCTCTCACATCATTCAAAGGAAAGGGGATTTGAGGACGGGGTGGAAAGGGTGAATTGGGGTGAAAAGGGTGGGTGCAGGGAGGGTGGTGCCTGGAGCCCGGGGACAGGGCCCAGGTCTTGGGAGGGTAGGCGTCTGGTAACTACCTCCCCTACCACGGGGTCTTGATCCAGAGCCAGCGGCATCAGTCGCTGGTTCGCTTGCTTGACTATTTACTTCATTGTCCTCTGTCCTTGTTGCTTCAATACGACAGCTTTAATGCTTCAATTTTCAATATTTCAAGAACCACTCCAATCCTTCATACCTGTGCTTTTACCTGGCCCCTTGCTGTGAGCCTATTTATTTTCTCTTCAGGTTCACCTGTCCTGTTTGTTTCTACCTGGATTTCTGTTTCCCTGTGCTTTATCTGCTTGCTTCCTCTGCTCTTGAAGTTTCAGCTATTCTCCTGCCAGGCTAGCCTGTTTCACCGCTGCCTGGCTCTTCCTCGCTTCCTCTTTCCACCACTCCGAACAGTTTCCAATAGTCGGATGGGAAGATTTCTCTTGTCTAGAGTTCCTGGCGTGACCTTGTAGTTGCCACTACCCCTCCTGCCAAGCCTACCTGGTACCTGCGCATTTCCTTTTTCCTGGCCATGTTCCTTGGGTCTTCTTCGTTAGCCCGCAGCCTATTCTTTCCCTGGTATGCAATGGCAGACCCCATCTTGTCTCTAGACTGCCCTGTCCTGGGAAGTTCTTGGTTTTACCGGCGATGCCCTGTGGCAGCCTTAGCCTCACTTGCCCCCTTCCTGCTAACTGACCCCTATCCTTGGTAGATCAATAAAGCAACTCGTTACTCCGAGCCAAATAGGCCTGCACTTACAATTTGTTCATGATCCAAGCACGAAGCTACGAAAGGGGACACAGACAACCTGGGTCAGTGAACGGAGCTCAATTTGGAATGACCACTCAGCATGAAAGCTCACCTTAATCAAATCAGTGCTGGCCAGCCTCTCCGCAGGGTCTCCACGGGGTCTGCCTCCCAAATATCGCTCCGGGTTGGATCCCACTTCTGACACCAGATGTTGGGAATCGAACCTGGATCCACAACTTGAGTTCAAGGAGTAACAAGTAGTTTATTGAAAGACCACACAGCTGTGGAAAGGCTTTGGCACATACAGCTACAAGAACAGCATGCGTCCCAAAACCTCTGTCAGACAACCCCTGACCTTGTCAGTCAGATCACAGACCACAGGATAAATATTCTATTTAAAAGCTTACAAAAACCTCCTACCTACTCTGCAACACCGCTGTCACCCCCCAAAAGAATACTCGACAACTCGCCTGGCACAGCCAGCCCAAACAGACTGGAACTCTAACCACTCTCACCTCTATTCCTCTATCTTTACCTTGATATTGTGCACCTCCAACTATCCTGTACGTCTCACATCACTTCTGCCAATATGTCTACACCTCCTCAACCTAACCAAAATCCAATCAATTTACCTTTGTTGCACACAAAATCTGTCCCCCAAATATACTCAGTTTAATTTTTAGTTTTACATCATTCCATAACATCATTCCATCATACCCAATTTGGTCAGTATCTCATCCCTAGTTTGCAAATTATCGCAACAACAGAATATCTGATCCTTAACCTCTGACCCAAAATTGCAAATGATGTAACCAGCCATCACACAATGCCTAACCCTACCAAATTGCGTACAAATCCGTCCACACCTTCCTGAGACGTCCTGCTCACAGACAGACAGACAGACAGACAGACAGACAACAGAGGCGAACCACAAGCCCCAGAACCCAACCAAACTCGAACTCACTTTCAAAGGACACCACTTCTCCAGACAGGCGCAGTCTAATCCACAGTATCTATATGCCAACCTCATGCTGGTGTCAGGAGTGCACGTCGTGCAGCAAACATAAAATACAAAACAAACATTACATGTACACAAGTTGTGCAGCAAACATGAAATACAAAACAAACATTACATGTACACACGTGTGCAGCAGACATGAAATACAAAACAAACATTACATGTACACACGTTGTGCAGCAAACATGAAATACAAAACAAACATCACATGTGCACACGTTGTGCAGCAAACATGAAATACAAATCCAAACATTACATGCACATACGTTGTGCAGCGAACATTAAATACAAAACAAACATTACATGTGCACACGTTGTGCAGCAAACATGAAATACAAAACAAACATTACATGTACATACATTGCTCAGCAAACATGAAATACAAAACAAACATTACATGTACAGACGTTGTGCAGCAAACATAAAATACAAAACAAACATTACATGTACACACGTTGTGCAGCAAACATGAAATACTAAACATACATTACATCTACACACGTTGTGCAGCAGACATGAAATACAAATCAAACATCACATGTGCACACGTTTTTTTTGTGTTTTTTTTTTGTTGTTTTTTTGTATACTGAATCGAGGCTCGTGAAAGAGCTAACATTTATTTCACAAACAAATCAACCAGACAAACAAAATATATAAAAAGAGGGAGCGGAAGACAAGATGGTGAGGGAAGGGGGAGCACACAAACATAACATTTGAGAGCAGGGAGCTGTGTGGGAGGGAGAGGGCTTGGGGGGAGGAGGCGTGTGGAAGGGGGGAGGGGGTGGGAGAAGTATAAAACACAAGGACACCAAGGACTTCCCGGGCAGAAGTTGGTATTTCAAAAAAGTGGATTTGGGGTGAAATTAGCGGGGGTAGGAAAGATCAAGGTTTTGGATGGGGGAAGATAAGACATGGTGGTGAACAGCTGTTTCAAAGACCTGGAGGGTGGAGTGGGATTGAAGAGAGTGGGGGAGTTTGTTCCAGAGGCGGAAGAAAACAGAAATGAAGGAGTGAAGGTGAGCAGAGAGTCTTGATTTTGGCAGTTTAACTATAAGAGGGTTGCAGGCTGATCTTGTGTGACCTGTAGGAATATTTGGGGGACAGAGCCCAGAGAGAGCTGGGGGGGGGGGGGGCAAGGCCAGAGAGGAGTCGGTAGAAGACGGAAAGACCACCAACCTGCCTGCGGTGAGTGAGTGAAAGGCCCTTGGAGTTTGCTTCATCGCCGGAGATTCCAATGATACTGAACGCTTTGGTTTCAACAGCGTGAAGACGAGCTAGGTGTGAGGCAGGAGCACCAGCCCAGAGGGGAGAGCAGTATTCCATTGAGCTGCGGATGAAAGCCTTGTATGTGGTGAGGAGCTCAGGTGTGCCAAGGAAGGACTTCGAACGACGGAGGATGCCCAGTCGGCGACTGGCTTTGGAGGCCAGATTTGAAATGTGGTTTTCCCAGGAAAGATCATGGCAGATAGTGAGACCCAAAAGCTTGAGTGACAGAACTTCTTGGAGAGGATTATTCAGAAAGTGGATGGGAGGGTTGTCCAGTCAGTCTTTTCGGAGAGACATCGTAAGAGTGTGAGATTTGTCAGGATTGAAAGACATGTTCCACTTGTTTGCCCAGTCTGTGATTTTGTCCAGGTCTGCAGAGAGTGAGGAGGCTGCAGACTGCCGATCTGAGGGATGAGGAATGGAGCGACAGAGAGTAGAGGCATCAGCAAAGAGATAGAGAGGATTTTCAAGAGAGTCAGAGAGATCATTGATGAAGACCAGAAAAAGCACAGGGCCCAGAACACTGCCTTGGGGAACTCCAGCCTGAACAGGAAGAGGAGATGAGAGAAACCCTTTCAGGGCCACACGTTGACTATGACTAGAGAGGAAATCCGCCAGCCATGCGTGGAGATTTCCATGGATACCAAAGGAGGAGAGTTTGGTGAGCAGAGCGGGGTGCCAGAGCCTATCAAAGGTGCGTGATATGTCAAGGGAGACAGCTCTAATTTCCTGTTTGGCATTGAGGACCTCCATCCATTGTTGAGAAAGCAGAAGCAGCATGTCCAGAGTAGAGTGACCAGGTCTGAAACCAAATTGATGATCAGAGATCAAGCCATTGGAGAAGAGGAAAGATTTCATATCTGAAGCAATGATGGATTCCATGACTTTGCTGATAACTGGGAGAAGGCTGATTGGTCTGTAGTTGCTAGGATCTGTTTTTGCACCTTTGTTGTGCAAAGCGGTGATGTTGGCTGATTTCCAAGCAGATGGCAGATGACCTTGAGCAAAAGAGAGGGTGAAGAGAACAGAGAGAGGGAGTGAAAGAGCGGAAGAACAGGATTTTAGGACCCGTGCGCTGATGCCGTCAGGTCCAGTTGCAGAATCAGAGTCAAGGGTTAACTGAAACTTTTCCACCTTGACACAGAGTCCAGGAGCAGCTGGGTACGACTGGGTACGGTGGGTACAGAGAGGGATGGGTTTGGGACAAAAGATTTAGAGGCAAACACAGAGTTGAGGCATTCAGCTTTTTCACGTGCGGAGTCAGCCGTGTAGCCGTTTGAGGTGAGGGAGGGGATGGAGGGGGAACAAACACCAGAAACAGATTTGACCAGACGCCACCAGGATTTGGAAGAGGGAGACAGATAAGAGAGTTCGGTCTTGAGAACGGAGAGATATTGTTTCCTGGCTCTCCTGAGGGGGGACACACACTTGTTTCGGGCTTTGTGAAAGGAAATGAGATTTCCCTCCGTTGGATTTGCTTTCCAGGAGACGAAAGCAAGTTGTTTCTGGGCAACAGCCTCACCACAAGATTCCGTGTGCCATGGACGGGAGGAAGGGTATGACAACTGAAGATGAGATGGGATAAATCTGTGCATGAGAGAGAGCAATTTACTTTGGAAGAATTCCCAGGATGAGTTGATGTCAGAGGCGGTAGAGATGGGAGACCAGTCCAGATGATTGATGGCTGCTTGAAGACCGTGCCATTTGGCCTGAGTGAAATGCCAGACTCGCCGATGCTGAGGAGGCTCTCTGAGAATGGTCAGAGAGATGTCCACTTTAACAAGCACATCAGATGAGCCGATTGGAGCAGAAGAAGAGCAGCAGACATTTTCAGGGAAGTTAGTCATAACCAAGTCCAGAAGAGAAGATGCTCCGTTGACTGAGATCCGAGTCGGGAAATTGACAGATTGTGTCAGTCCCAGTGAGTCGCAGAAGTCCTTTGCTGAAGAGCCATGGCTGGTGAGAGAGGTACCCACACCCAGCCAACTGGCATGGTGACAATTGAAATCACCACATATGAAGAAGAGAGAGTTGGGATGGGTAGATAGAAGTTGGTCCATATTATCAGATAGCAAGATGTAGATGGAGTCATCACTGTTTGGTGGACGGTACAACAAACATATGAACAAAAGGTGGGAGTGAAGGGGCAGCCGTTGCCAAAGGTATTCCTGGGGGTGAGGTGGAGAGAGGGCAGTGCAGGGCGAGTGAGGAAGAGAGTTTTTTTTATATAGATAGCAACCCCACCTCCAGGACGAGGCTCAGGTCTATCATACCAGAGGAGGGAGTAACCCGGGAGAGATACCAGGGAATCAGAGACATCGTGAAGGAGGAAAGTTTCTGTTGAGCAGATCACATCTGGTTTTTCAGAAGCAACCTGTATGGAGCGATCAGTCAAGTTTGAGCGAAGGCCCCGGATGTTTGAGGTCCATACCGTTAATGAAGAGGAAGGGG
This sequence comes from Myxine glutinosa, assembly GCF_964187855.1. Classification (NCBI taxonomy): domain Eukaryota; kingdom Metazoa; phylum Chordata; class Myxini; order Myxiniformes; family Myxinidae; genus Myxine; species Myxine glutinosa. Next base: position 1,054,994 of record NC_136265.1, on the reverse strand, counting down.
GAGCATCGGATACAGAACAGGGGGGAGGGGGGGTAGGGTAAGATGTGGAAGAGGAGGAAAAGGTAGGGAGAGCTGTTGAAGGTGTGTCAGAGATTTTAGAATAGCTTGGAGAAAGGGAAGTATGGGACAGACAAAATGTATGATGGTGATTGGGTGAGGCACAGTGAGGTGTTATTTGAGGAGGGGAAGAACGAGGCAGAAGGTTGGGGGAGATGAAGGTGAAAGTTGGAAGGGGGAAGAAGCGGGGAGGACGCTTTGAGGAGGAGGGGTGAGAGGGGAGTCTAGGAGGGGAGGAGCGAGGGAGAGTCTCGGAGGGGAGGGGTGTGGGGGGAGTTTAGGAGGGAAGGGGCAAGGGGGGAGATTTGAAAGGGATGGGGAGGATTTGGAGGGGAGGGGCAAGGGGGAAGGTTTGAAAGAGATGGGTAATGGGGAAGATTTGGAGGGGAGGGGTGATGGGGAAGTTTTGCAGGGGAGGGGTGATGGGGAAGTTTTGGAGGGAAGGGGTGATGGGGAAGATTTGGAGGGGAGGGGCAAGGGGGAAGATTTGAAAGGGATGGGTGATGGGGAAGATTTGGATGGGAGGGGCAAGGGGGAATATTTGAAAGAGATGGGTGATGGGGAAGATTTGGAGGGGAGGGGCAAGGGGGTAGATTTGGAGGGGAGGGGTGATGGGGAAGTTTTGGAGGGAAGGGGTGATGGGGAAGATTTGGAGGGGAGGGTGAGATTGGATTTTGAAAAGTGTACGATGAATGGGAAACGAACATTTATTGCAAAATGAGTTTCTTGAGACCTTCGAGTCAAAAATACATTTGAGGATGCTGAAGGAGGGGTGGAGTGCAGGAGAGTTTCGGGAATGTAGAAAAGAGGAACTGTAAGAGATGGAATTTTTTTTTGGAATGAATAGATTTGGTGAGCATGTCGAAAGCATCCTTTTATAGAAGAAGAAGAAAAAGGTGTTATAATATACGACAGAATACAGTTCTTCAGGGGAAAGTTTAAACATTTTTAACAACATGATCACGTGATCACGAACAACGTGGTCGAACAACGAACGAACAAATAAGAACAACGAATAAACGAATAAGAGCAGAGAAGGAAAGATATTTTTGGTTTTTTTTCTTTCTGAGTTGAGATTTTAAACAAGGAAGTATGGGGTGAAAGACTGGGACAAAAAACAGGGAACTAAAGTAATGGCAGCGCAATCAACGAACCGCTGAGAGAACAACAAAGCCTCAAGGTTGGACACGGAAGCCTACTTGGCCTCAGAATACGTGACACGAATTAACCGACGATTTTGAATGCAGGTATGAAAAATAAACACCGAGAATCTTACTAAAGACACACTATAAGTATACACACCGAAAGATAGATACAGTTACGACAAAAACACAATTGTGAAAAAATTACTTAACTTTGAAAGCGTGAGCGCCTGGACAGCTTCGAAAGAACTTGAACTCCAATCTTGTGCATGCGCATGCCATCAAGCACATTGTGCAGCAGACATGAAATACAAATACAAACATCATATGTACACATGTTGTGCAGCAAACATGAAATACCAAACAAACATTACATGTACACACATTGTGCAGCAGACATGAAATACAAATACAAACCACATGTGCACACGTTGTGCAGCAAACATGAAATACAAAAAAAACATTACATGTACACACGTTGTGCAGCAAACATAAAATACAAATACAACCATCACATGGACACACGTTGTGCAGCAAACATGAAATACAAAACAAACATTACATGTACAGACGTTGTGCAGCAAACATGAAATACAAAACAAACATTACATGTAAACACGTTGTGCAGCAGACATGAAATACAAAACAAACATTACATGTACACACATTGTGCAGCAGACATGAAATTCAAATACAAACATCACATGTACACACGTTGTGCAGCAAACATGAAATACAAAAACAAACATTACATGTACACATGTTGTGCAGCAGACATCAAATACAAACATCACATGTGCACACGTTGTGCAGCAGACATGAAATACAAATACAAATATTACATGTACATATGTTGTGCAGCAAACATGAAATACAAAACAAACATTACATGTACAGACGTTGTGCAGCAAACATAAAATACAAATACAAACATCACATGTACACACGTTGTGCAGCAAACATGAAATACAAAACAAACATTACATGTACACACGTTGTGCAGCAAACATGAAATACAAAACAAACATTACATGTACACATGTTGTGCAGCAAACATAAAACACAAATACAAACATCACATGTACACACGTTGTGCAGCAAACATGAAATACAAAACAAACATTACATGTACACACGTTGTGCAGCAAACATGAAATACAAAACAAACATTACATGTACACATGTTGTGCAGCAAACATAAAACACAAATACAAACATCACATGTACACACATTGTGCAGCAAACATGAAATACAAAAGAAACATTACATGTATACACGTTGTGCAGCAGACATGAAATACAAAACAAACATTACATGTATATACGTTGTGCAGAAGACATGAAATACAAAACAAACATTGCATGTACACGCGTTGTGCAGCAGACATGAAATACAAATACAAACATCACATGTGCACACGTTGTGCAGCAGACATGAAATACAAATACAAACATTACATGTACATATGTTGTGCAGCAAACATGAAATACAAAACAAACATTACATGTACACATGTTGTGCAGTAGACATGAAATACAAATACAAACATCACATGTGCACACGTGTGCAGCAGACATGAAATACAAACATTACATGTACATACGTTGTGCAGCAAACATGAAATATAAAACAAACATTACATGTACATATAGTCAGGGATCCAGTCACCAAAATTTGAGAGAACCTGACATGGCATGCTATACTTTTTGTTTGTGTTTTCTCTATTAATTTGGACATTAAGGTCCGCTGAATGAGAGGTCTGCTCTGCCGGAAACCTTGCGAAAAAAAATTGTGGCCATTTTTTGTATATACGCCCTTTATTTTTTGACCGAAAAATGTGAGACGTTTTTTTTTTCTTAAAATCCCCAGTTAGTAAGGGCATTTTATGAGATATTTCACAAATCTGTTAACTAAATTGTTACCAAAAAATTTCTTCACCAATATGTTTGTAAAGGTGTGTAATAACATGTGTTAAAATGTCGAAGGTCAACTCCCGTGGGAAACCCAGAAAAAAAGCTGTTGAATTCGGGTACCGAAAAATTATTTTCGAGAATTTTTATTTTTTTTAATCGGCCCTTAAGTAACTTATGAGGGGTCAAATAAGGGTTTTTCATGATTCTGAGTTGATTGTTAACATTTATATTTTCACTTTTACATTTACACACAAAGTAGCTTTTATTTCACATACATATGTAATACTCAAGAGTTATTTCTCATTCACAATGTCAGAAGTTTCAACAGTCATTGTCTATGTCTTCTTCAGACTCAACAACATCATGACTGCAGTTTCTGCATGTAATGCCATTACAGACTCCACAGGCCGAGATGCACGTGACCCCATTCTTCTTGCAGCTGCATCGCCGGTTGCTGCAATCTCCATGACAATCACTGATTGATCCTCAAGCGCAGCATCAACCGCAACCTCATCATTGATCTGTTCATCGGTTTCCTCCACAATGGTGTCAAGAGTGCCAGAAGTATCTGGAACATCATCTCCACTCCTACTATTAAGGAAGCAGTATTGGTAGTTTTGTGTCTCCGTGTAAGACTCAGTGTATCCCAGCCGGTGGAACTTGTTGAGCATCCATTTTGACCCAAATATATGATCAAGTTGTATGGCAAGCCCCATTTGGTGTGGCAATACTCCAGACCGAGGTCGACAGGCCTTAATAAAATTCTGCCCCCAAACGGCAACTCTTTCGTCTGTCTTGACAATCGGTCTCAAGAACATCTGAAGGCTTGCAGGAACACGTGTCAGCTGACTATCGATGTCAGTCATACTGTGTGTGGTGGGGTATGACTTTGGACCTAAATCAATCAAGGCAATATCATCGGATATGAACTTGAGTGCCGTCTTTATGATCTGAGTCTTCTCATCTCCATGGTCAAGATTAGCATGATGCCCTCGCAGAATATTGTCGGTGCCATCTTTGAGACAGAGTACATCTGCCCTTCTTTCCTGTGTTGTGAAATACAAGGTGTCTTCGTATTTCTCTAGAAGTTTTATCTTTAGCCAATGCTTTGAATAAGAAAGGCTCTTCTCTGGTGACTGATCAAACTCCTGCAGCTTTTCATGGACTTGGTCCATGTTCATTACCCCATGCTCTAATTCTGAGTCTAACCATTCGCAGAATTCAATAAAAACTGCCTCTCGCTCCTCATCAATACTCCTCTGTCCTCTCTTCCTTTTTCCTTCCTCATCAGTCTTGGACAAACTGTCACCTCTCGCAAACATAAGTTTGCATCGCAAATGGTACAGTGTTTCTTCTGCTACCAAGTCGTTGCTCCCTTCCAGGCGTCCAGTGACTTCAGTGCCCCAGTCATCCCCGCGACTCCGTGCTGTCTTCAGCAAGCTTGCCTTCAGTGTATCTGCAGTCAAATTATCTGGCACTCTGTATTTCTTTCTAGCTTGTGCTGGATTATTTTTGTAGAGCTGGGCTGGTTGGTTGCAAAGAATGCATACATCCTTATACAGGAGGTCAACTGACTGTGATCTTCTAGAACTGCAGCCAGTTGATGAACTGAACTCACAAGTAGTGCGTCTTCTCTTCAACTTTGATGACTCTTTGTCTGCCTTTGATGCTTGAGCTGACTTCTTGGTGGTTGCAACAAAGTTGTTGTACAGATCATTTTTACACTTCTGGTGGTACCTCAGTTTTCCTTCCTTTTGAGCCTCCTTCATACGTTCCACAACAGTAACATTTTCGACAGTTTCTGCTTGTTTCAATAAAGTTGAGTATCCCTTTGGAGTTGCCTGTATGAGCCTTTCAGCTGGTGTATCCGAGCGTGCACAGATGAAGCAATTGAGCACAGGTGGAGTAACGTCTTCATCCATATTGCTAGACTCCATCTCCTGCAAAGTAGAAAATGAGATATATTTAGAAATTATTTTTCCACAAAGGAGTGTCTGTGGTGAAATATAAATGTTAACAATCAACTCAGAATCATGAAAAACCCTTATTTGACCCCTCATAAGTTACTTAAGGGCCGATTAAAAAAAATAAAAATCTCGAAAATAATTTTTCGGTACCCGAATTCAACAGCTTTTTTTCTGGGTTTCCCACGGGAGTTGAACTTCGACATTTTAACACATGTTATTACACACCTTTACAAACATATTGGTGAAGAAATCTTTTGGTAACAATTTAGTTAACAGATTTTCATATGTTTCCCTTACTATGAAGAACAATAAATTTAGAAAGTTAAGAGTAAGGAGGATGATAGGAAAGATCGGGGGAGAGAATAGTGTGCGAAGAATAGGGAGAGAAGGGGAAACGACCATACATTTATTATATCCATAAATATGATGGACTTTCCTTTCCTCCTTGCTCCGACCTCCTCCAAACCTCCTTCGTTTCCCATTATCCTTCCATGTCTAGTTTTAATTTGTCAATTTTGCCACGTGCCTGCGTTAAAAATAGATGAGGTCTGAGACCTGTGAAGTTGCAGGTGCTGATTGAGTTGAGAACTACCTTACACGACATTGTAAACAAACGAAACCAGGAATAACACGGGAAAATGTCATGGATAACTACCACTGTGTGAAAGAATACTTCAAAAGGTAATTTCCTCAACAAACATACACCGAGGATCGCATGTAAATGTACAACACACTACTCACTACATCAGTCTATATATCCCGTCCAAATATCAACCTACTTGAATTAGAAACAGATTTTGCTAAAATACTGGTACCGACAATTATGTCCATTAGTGCTACTTTATCCAAATTCTAATTAACTCAAGGATGTATATTATTGCGTAGTGAGAAAATTCAAAGGAATTATCGTTGAACTAATCAGGTTATCATGCATTTGAAATAATCAACCGGAAGTGGATATGGATATGGGTCATTATAGGTGTTATGGAAGAAACCTGTGGCGTTCAGAAAGTTATATGAGCTCCATACAATACTCTCATTAGACTAAGACATTCCAAAAATATTCCATGTATATACATATATATATACAGTCACGTGAAAAAGTAAGTACACCCCATGTAAAGTTTTGACTCTTTCAACATATTCCAACATACAGCTATTTGATCTTCATTTCAACAATATTGGTAGATAAAGGTGATATAATATAACAAATACCATGAAACATTTACATTTTGTAGTCCATTGTATAATTTAAATAAACATAAATGTAAATTTCGCATGTGGAAAAGTAAGTACACCCTTGGCTCGAACAGGTGGTATTGCCCCCTTTGGCAGAAACAACCTCAAGTAGGCGTTTCTTATAACTGTCTTCCAGTCTCTGACATCGACTGGGAGAAATCTTTTCCCACTCCTCCATGCAGAATTCTTTCAGCTGTGCGATGTTTGAGGGTTTTCTTGCATGCACAGCTAATTTCAAATCCCCCCACAAAATCTGACGCACGCTGAAAGAGAGTACTCAGTTTTCACTCTGGTTTCTTTCTTGTTGTACACCGCTCCTTTCCTATGCCATCTCCAGGCATTGCAAATCGTCATTGCCGGGCACCGAAGGGGGCTTGGCAGTGACGCACGCTGAAAGAGAGTACTCGGTTTTCACTCTGGTTGTTTGTTTTCTTGCTTTCTTTCTTTCTTTCTTGCTTTCTTTCTTTCTTGTTTGTTTGTTTGTTTGTCCGGGCGATATCTCAGCCATTCTTTGAGCTAGGAAGCTGAAATTTCGGCACAATAGTGAGCAAGTCCTTTGTCAAAAACGGTATTTTTTGTTTTTTGATTAATCAATTAATTGATGAGTTATTTAATTATTAGCGATTAATTACGTCTCTGCACTGGGGTGTTATTAAGACAATTAAGACCCTGGTGTTGGACTAGCGGCTAGGGTGCCGGCTTAGGATCCGAGGATCCCGGGTTCGAATCCCGGTCGATCGCTGAATTAACGCCAGGGGGGTTGACTCAGCCTGTTCATCCTTCCGAGGTAGGAAAATTGAGTACCAGTTCAGTGGTAATTCCCTGTTTGTCGTTAAAGGCGGCAAAAAGGGTTGACGTCAGGAAGGGCATCCGGCCGTAAAACATTGCTTCAAAAAGGGGACCAAAAAACAACAACCACGGTTCCCGAAAAAGGCCAACCCCCGCTTTGCGGGGAAAAATGGCCTCTAAAGGTGGTTATTTTTTATATTATAATTAAGTACTTATTTAATTAATCAAATTTCCTTTCTCTTCTGACCATTAACTCAGGCACCTTTTGAGTTAGGAAGCTGATATTTGGACATGCCAATGACCAGGTGATTTGGCTGCAAAGGCTATTTTTGATTTATTAATTAATCAATTAATCAATTAATCGATTAATTATTTGATTAATGACAAAAAAAAATTTTTTTTTTTAAAGTTACAGATTCTGATGAAATGGTGGTGGTTTATGTGTTCTCTGACCGAATTGATTAATAATTTAATTTTTTTATGATTATTATTTATTTATTTTCATTATTAATCATTTATTTATTTTCTTTCTCATTTGGCCAATATCTCAGGCACCTTTTGAGCTCAGAAGCTAATATTTGGACATGAGTGACCAGGTGATGTGGCTATCAAGGATATTTTTGATTTATTGATTAATCAATTAATCAATGTATCGATTAATTATTTAATTATTCGATTAATTACTAAAAATAATTTTTTCCCCCCAGTTACAGATTCTGATGAAATGGTGGTGGTTTATGTGTTCTGTGACCGAATTGATTGATAATTTAATTTTTTAATGATTATTATTTATTTATTTTCATTATTAATCATTTATTTATTTTCTTTCTCATTTGGCCAATATCTCAGGCACCTTTTGAGCTGGGAAGCTAATATTTGGACATGACAGTGACCAAGTGACTTCCGTTTCCGGTCTTGCTGGCGAGGGTTCGTTTATTCGCAGCTCTACACGCTCTCCATCCAAATCGAAGTTAAGTAATTGTTCCCATTTGTATTTTCGTTATAACTGTATTTATTTTATGGTGTATGTACGTATATTGTCCCGCCGAAGATTTTCGGTGCAAATCTTTCATACCTGTATTGAAAATCGTGTTAATTCGTGTCGTGTCTTGAGGCCTTGTACAGTGTACACTGTACAACCTTGAGGCTTTGTTTTTCTCAGCGGTCCGTCGTTTGTGATCCAATAACTTTCGTTCTCTGTTTTCCCAGTCTTTTCACCCCATAGCCTACTTCCTTATGTAAATCTCAACTCAAAAAAACAAACAAAAAAAGACATTACCTTCTCTGTGCTCATTCGTTTATTCATTCTTATTCGTTCGTTCGTTCTTCGACCACGTGTTTCTCCCCCATTTCCCCAGATAGATTGTCAAATTTCAACTCGTTATTTTATCGTCCATGCGATATTGTTTGATTATAGTTAGTTTTGGTTTGAATTTCCTGTAACTCGTAATTAATTAATCGTGTTCTGCTCCTCATGTGTGGCCTTGTAGTTGTACCCCCATCGGTGTTTTGTTAACTTAAGTGTGTTTTGCTTGGCTCTTAGTTTTTTCCCTTCTACCCCGAACATAATACTCTGTCTAACGTTCTAAATCCCCACCCCCCCCCCCCCAAAAAAAACAAACAAACAACAAAAAAAACAAAAACATTTATTTTCCTTTCTAGGCCACGTGTACTGTTGTCTCATCCTGTATTTTCTGTCCAGGTGTGCTGTTCGCCCCGCCCCCATTATCTCCTTGCCATCCACTGTTTGCCCTGTTCACGTGACTTGTGGTGGTCCCTCTCGGCTCTCCCCCCGTTGGTATTTTGTGCATATAAGATTGTTCACAGTTCTGTTTAAATATTATTTAAATATTGCTGTGTATATGAGGATTGTGTTTTTTTTATTGTCTTATTGTGGACCCTCCTGCCTCCAGTCTGTGTATAAAGGTCAAAGGTCGTTCCGTAGTTATTTCATAAACATCCACCGGCCAATCATAGATTTCCTCCTTGTTGGTAGTTATTTCCTTATTCTGTGTATTAGGCTAAGGATTTGTCTTCCATTAATTGACACTCCATTGCACCAAATTCAAACAGATAGATCCCCATTCAGTTTCATTTCACAAAGCCTCAATTGCCAACTGCATTCACCGCGACTCCATTAGCCACGAGGTAGGCTTGGAGAAGAAGGGGGAGGAGCTGCCGAATCCTGGGCGTGCCCGCCCATCGTCATCAAGGGTGGAGCCAGAGGGCCCGGGCCGACCAATCAGGGCCGAGGCGAGCTCACCCATGGGCGTGTTCTAGAGGCCGGCGGCTTGATCGCCGGCGGGGATATAAAAAGCGCGGGGGAAGCCTTTGACACAAGTGCGAAACCAGAAGTGCGCCAGAGACGGCAGAGGAGTCCAAGTCCAGAAGTGCGAAAGGAGAAGTGCGCGAGAGTGATGAGAAGAAGTGCGCCAGAGACGGCAGAGGAGTCCAAGTCCAGAAGTGCGAACCCAGAGTGCGAAGTAAGAAGTGGAAAGGGAGAGTTGCGCCAGGGACGGCAGATGAGCTTCGAGTCCACCACCACCACCACCACCACCAGCTTGGAGACCACCACCACCAGCTTTGAGACCACGCAGTTTCGACCCGCTGCGACGCGGGGGCCAGATTGCGGTGGCATCGGTGGCCGTCGAGGTCCCGCCCGACGTCCCGTGCAGGATCAAGCTCCAGCTCCGGTTCCCGTTGGACCTTCCTCTCCTACCAGTCCTTCCATTCCTGCCTGCCATTTCCCCATTCGTGTGAGTTTGATTGTCGTCCGTTTTGTGTGTCTTGTCCTGCGTTAATTAAGACTGTAGGTAAGCTAGCATTGCACTGTGTCTCCTTGATTTCTTATGTAAATTATTTTATTATCTTTCCTTCTTCCTTGGTTTCTTTGGTCCTGTACATAGTAATAAATTATATTCGTATTGCAAACCCTTTTTGTCTTCTTCTTCTTCTTCTTCACATCCGTGTCGTCTTTGTCTTTTCCTCATTGAATATCTGTGGCACGATTTGGCCAACGTTTCAGGATCGGGTCTAGTCATTGTAAAAACGGTTCGGGCCGTGGTGCCATCCGCTCGGCAAATTAACATCTTATCCGTGGTCCGTAACAATTGGTGCCTGGGAGTGAGATTCGGACCTGAAGCGCGAATAGTGCGCTCAAAATTACGGGTGGCCCAAAATTTTGTTTTATTTAAAATCTTAAATTTGGAAATCGTGCCATGGCTAGTCAAGGCGGCGGGATGCCGGTGGGGGAACTAGAAGAGGGGTTAGGGGTAACCCAGGACCAGAGGGAGGAAATGGAGGAGAGCAATGGTGAGGTGGTTGAGGAGGTGTCAGATGCACAAAATGGCGCCCTCGCGCACGTGGTTACAGCGGCACCAAATTTCAATGCGCCCGCGACCGTAGCAGCGCCGCCGATGGATTGGGGCCTATTCATGCTGCAAATGCGAGCCCTCATGGAAGAGAACAGGGGGATGGGAGACCAAATTGGGGCAATGAGGGACGAAGCAAGGGGTACCAGTGAACGGTTAGACAATAATTTTAAGGGGTTAGACAACGGGATAAAAGAGGTGAAGAATGGGTTAACGGGGCTAGAAGATAAGATGGAAGGCAAATTGCGGGAAATAGGGGAGCAATCCGCCCGGGAAATCAAACAGATGGGGAACCAGATAGAGGAGGTGAAAATCGGGTTAGAAGGTAAACTGGATGCTCAGAGGGATGAATTGGGACAGATGCGGGCGGCATCTACTAAAGAAATGGAGGAGATGAAGGAGGAAATAAGACGAGGTGTAAGCGAGGAGGTCTCGGGGGTACGCGAGGAGGTAAGGCGAGGTGAGAAGCGTATGGAAAAAGAGGTGAGAAATGGGACGGCAAAGTTACAAGGGGGCATAGAGGACCTGACGCAGGAGGTGGAACGGCTGACGGTGGGACAGACAGAGTTAGTGGAGCAGGTACAAAAGAACACTGTGGTACTAGGAGGGTTAAAGGCGACACAAAAAGAACTAAAAAATGACGATAGCGATGAAGAGGGAATGTCAGATGGTACGTGAGGGACTGACAACGAGGTTGGACGAGGTGACAGAAGTAATGGAGACGAAGGACTGGGAGGTGAGGACGCACAAAGAAACGGTTAAGGTGGCGTTAGAGGAAGAGATAGAGGGGGCGCACCGGGAAATAAAAGAGGTGAAGCAAAAGTTAGAGGAAGTGGAAGAGGGGGTGAGTGAAATCAAAAAGAGACGGAGGGAAACTAAGAGAGAAATACAGGAGGAGGTGATGGAATATGTGCAAGGTCGGTGCTCAAATTGTGATGGTGTGCTTGCTAACCAAATAAAGAGTTTGCAGGTGGCGAAGGAGGTGCGGAGACGAGGTGCCGAGGTGAGAGGCGATATACGCGGAAATGTATATGGTGTGAGGGGAGCTTCAGTCGGCTTGGGGGTTGGTTTGGACCCGGGTGTTCGTGAGAGGCCGCTGGTGAAGTGTGCGGCAGGTACGGAGTACGAGAGAGGAGGTGTGCGAGAATGTCCGACTCTGGGGTGTGTGAGGAAAAAGTGCGCACCGAGGAGTGAGTGTGCTGTCGAGAGTGAGTTGGTTGTAGCGCATGTGCGAGGGAGCACATGGAAGCGCGGGATGGGGAGTGTTACAGAGGATGTACCGAGAAAGCACACCTGTGGTGAGTGTTACGGAGGGTGTAACGGGAGAGTGTGCGCAAGAGGATGCGCGAGAAAGGTGTGTAACAGAGGAGTGTATGGGTACAGAGTGCGCTGCCAAGAGTAAGGGTGAATGCGCGACCGAGTGTGGTGGTGAGAGTAGTGAGAGTGACACGGAGCGTGAGTTGGGGGTGGCAGGTGAGAGAGGATGTACACCTGGAATGGAAGGATGCACACCTGGAATGGTAGAGTGTGTATGGGAATGCACACTGGAGTTGGTAGTGAGGCACGTGATTGGGTGTGCAAGCGAGTGCACACCCGTGGTTGTCACAGATGAGGTGACCGAGGAGGGAGCGCGAAGAGGTGTGTTGGTGAGGTGTGCGAACGACGAGTGTGTGCAAAGGTGTGTGACGAAGTCTGTGAGTGAAATGAGTGTACCTGGGTGTGTAAGAGAAGGTGCAATGACGAGGAGCATGGGAACGGCTGGATGTATGAGCAAGGAACGGGCTGCGGGGTGTAAGCATGCAAGTGGAGCATCGACGCTAACCGGGTTAGCGGTTAGAACGACGTTTAGCCGAAGCGGGCCCTCGGTGCGTGCCGGGCAGCTTTGTGTGCCGCGGGGACCCGCGGCGGTTTCGAAAGAACCGCCGTGCGGGATCCACGCCGGGCCGCGCTTTGAACGGCCGCGTCCGTGCTCCACTAAGCGGAGCGGGCGGCCCGGTAGGAAGGGTTGTCACGACAACCCTTTGTGGTTGAGGCGTTCCGGCAGGGCGAAATCGGGCCATTGGACGGCTCCGTGCCGAGATGGTGCGTGGGATCTCGGCCCTGGTCAGCCCCCGTCCCTGCACCGAATGCCGGACGTATCCAACCGCCAGCACCAAGCAACCCGCATTCATTGCTCTGCTGTGCGAAGCCGGGCTGTAGAAGTGAATTGGCGCACTGAGAGGCTCAAGTGAGTAGACGTGTGATGAGGATAGTGTTTTGGACCCGAAATTAAAAATTGAAAAGCAAAATTTGATGATTGGCAAAGGATTGGCAGATGATTAGTAGTGATTGGCAAATTTTTAATTGGCTGGAATTGGGTGAGCAAAATTTATAGTGAGAGATACCCGATGTGGTGGGATGGCAACTCTGCCATCTCTCACAAGCGGGGGCAAAGGAGCACTAGTTATGGGGTTTATGGCAGTGAAAACTAGCCCGGGAGGGTTAGGATATAGTGTGTAGGGACCTAGAAATTGACAATAGGTAACGGTAAGATTAGGTAGTGACAATGATACCTGTAGTGGGGACGCAGGTAGATGAGTTTGGATGATAATGACATGGTATGTGCTTAGTTTAAAGGGAAGACGGGGAGCACTAAGTTAGCAGGGCAACAGGTAGTGCAGATGATGCCGTGTGTGTGGTTAAAATGTGTGATTGCACAGGTGTGCAACTGGACAGGTGTATGGAGCAGTGTTTGAGTGAGTGATAGTGATGTGAGTTATGCTGACCAAATGGTCCAGGAAGGAAGGAGGGTGCAGGTGGCACCAGGTGAGATTGCACAGGTGTGCAACTACAGGTGAATGGAGAACAGGTGTATGGAATAAATGGTCTGGAGTATATGGAGTATTGGACTGGATGGTCGTGGAGTGAGTATGGTGGAAACTGTGGAGTGGAGTGGATGGTGCGAAGGTGTGGATGGGGGAAAGGAGGATGGACCCCATCACTAATACCTGGGGAGGGTAGTGTAAGTGTTAGGTAGAGGGTACAGGTAAGTTGTGGTTGGATATTGGCATCTGTGGTGCGTGTGGAAGAATGGTACTTGGATGGGTGCATTCGTGTTGTGGAAATGGCTGGGCGTGTAGCCTGTTAGTGTGTGTAGTTGGTTGACACTCCGCCACTGTTAGGATGTCGGCCAGGTGAGGCCGCAAGTTGGCCCTGGGAGCCGGTAGTTGTTGTGGATGGGGCCCGAGGATCCGGAGGACGGACCCGGGTAGCCCAGTGCCAGAGGGCACCAAGGGGTGACAGAGCCAGGAGGGGCCTTCCCCAATTAGATAGGTTTCGGGTGAGGAGCTAGGTAAGCTCGGGTGGCAACTGCGGTGGTGGAGGTGTGCAGGTGGGTAGGCCTGCTGGGAGAGCTACACGCCCCAGTCCGGAAATTGTGCAAGGTCACAGGGAGTTGCATCGGGGGAGTGAGACCCCAAATTGAGGAAGCACCACAGTTTGGTCAATGGGAATTTGGTTCTGTTCGGGAATAGTTATATGATTCAGGAGGATACAAAATAACTAAACAGGGATTTTACAAAGCAAAGCTTTATTAACTAATAATTCACTTGTTTCAATATAATAAAGAACTACAATACTATAATGAATTTAGTAATTCAAGTCGTTGGTTCTTCTTCGTTCGGTCTTCTGCGCTGTCCTCATTCCGTACTCGATCGGTCCATTTGGGCAGAGGTTCTTGTGGCAAGTGCTCTCGACTCAAAGTTTGTCCTCGTTTTTATCGGCACACGCGAGTTAATCCTCCGTGCGCTAAATGTTAATCCCTTCTCCGCAGAAATGTTGCTCAATCATCCCGCTCGCCTTACTGGCACCAACTCGCTCCCCTCCTGCTGCGAGTTCCATTTGCCTCACAATAGGAGGGTGCTCTAGCCTGGGGCTGTGACCAGGTGAACAAGAGATTACCACGTGCACATTCCTGACATTCATTTACGAAATCGTCTATCTGCTTTGTTACCAGTCCCAATCAATGAGTTACATTTCCACAATTCCCTCATCTTTTTGTTTTTGTTTATATTAACCATTAATCTAAACATCAATATAAGTAAACAATCAATCACTACAAGTAAACATCAATACAAGTATAAGTAAATAATCAATCACTACAAGTAAATATCAATACAAGTACTCAAACCACAACTTTGGTAATTAAATTCCCTTAGGCATACACCGTCATCCTGCAAGAATCACAAAACATTTCGTTGGTCATTGACTCCTTCCATATTGTTCAATCTATTGCATTTGCATCACAAATATCTTTTCAAAACAACACTTCACCATCACCAAGATACAACAATTTCACTTCACCATTTTCATGTGTTTAAGCATCTGCAACATCTGGCAAAAAACGTTTGCCTCCAAACAAATGTTGATTCTTTGTTTGAAAGGAAGGGCTGGTCACTTGCGTTTGAATTCAGGTATGAAACATTTTCTCCTAATGTCTTCATAGCACCTGCACTACTTCGTGTAGGGTCTTGCTGTTGTAATAACTGCACAGAGTCATAGACTGACCCTGCTCTCCATGTAGCATTCTTGCCACTTTTGCTGTAAACCATAATGATTCCTGAACAAGGCCTTCGCCCAGTTGTAGTCGACTTGCCTCTTCCCTCATTATGAGTGGGCAGCAAGTATTGGTGTGATGTTGATTGGCCAGAAAGATGTGGAACAGGGATGCTGGATGCATCCACAATGATGTTGGGACCATGGTGTTCAGGTCATCCATGGTCCATACCAGGAGCAACCAGCAGAATCGTGCACAGCTGTTGTGACAAGGGCACAGCCGTTTGTTTGCAGCTCCATGCTGGTTCCCCGGAAGTTGGTGAAGTAATAACGTATGTCCCCGCATTTCACAGAGGTTGCAGGTAAAATGTCGTTGTCCTGCAACTTCTGATGTGATGAATGTTCGAAGCCTTCAAACAAGAGTAAGTGATCGCCTTCCTTTCATATGTTGCAGTGTGATCCAGGCAAATGGTCACATAAATTTCCTTGGTGAAGGTAAGCATCCATCTCCAAGTTACATGGGAGAATGTCTTCATCATTCTTTGAGAAAGAGGGTGTATGCCACGATTAACTTCATTTTTTAGCCACAAATTTTCTTTCTCAAACTTCTTCCCAATTCCGTTAGCACCCCCTTCAAATGTGATCTCGTCTTATCCTTATGCTCAGTCACATCTGAATCTGCTTTCCACACACACTGAATCAGATAGGGTACATCTTACCATGAAATCAGCATAATCATGTATATCTTCCGACAGTTTCACATTCAACAATTTGTTTTTGTTTTTTCTTAAAACATTCAAAAGTTATATTCATTTATATGCATCACACAAATAATATTCAATCAGGTATGTATTTCACTACTAAACTAAGAATAGCATCCACAATTGGTTTCAGGTTAATATAGTTCAAATATTAACTCGTGCAGGTATTTTAGCACTACTCTAAGAAAATTAATTGTTTATGATTACAATCACAAACGGGAATACCTAATTCCCAACAACAATTTTCCCAAACCAACAAATTAAGCATAATGTATTATTACCATAATTCCTCCCCACTTTTCCTTTTCCTTCTTTTTTTTTTTTTTACTAACAGTGTGTCACTCGTGGTGATATGAGTTCACTGATCTTGTAATTGACACAACTCATAACATTGTCGTTATGTCATTATCTTAATTCTACTGTATTCATTTGCAACATCACTTGATTTAATCTTTTAATCTCAGTATTTATGTCGCCATAAAAGTCTTCCTCTTGTGGTTCCACATTTCTTTCCTCATTTGTCACTTCATGCGTTATCATTGTGTTGTTGGTTACCTTATTCAAACACACCGTCACTAAGGCTTTCAAGCAAGCCACCACTAAAACAATTGCCAATATAACTACTAAACCAACAAACAAGTCTGCTACTCCTTGTATATATTCATATCTATGACATAGTTATATGTCGATGACATTTAACATTATATACCAAACTAACAAGCTTCCTAAAAGGTAAATAAAGAAAATCCCTTAATATTGTTGCGGAAATGAGGATTGTGTTTTTTTTATTGTGTGTATTATTATTGTTGCTTTATTCTGAGCCCTCCTTGCTCCAGTGTGTATAAAGGTCAAAGGGCGTTCCGGTAGTTAATTCCATAAAGCATACATTGAAGGACACTATAATACCCTTGTTCAGTAGTTTATTTCCTTATTATGTGTATCAGGGTAAGGCTTTGTCTTCCATTAAAATGACACTCCATTGCACCAAGTGAAATAAGATAGCTTCCCTTCATTCTTCATTCCCACTCCCAAAACTTCCATTGCCAAGCCTCAATTTCCAGCTACATCCCCTCCAAGTCTCCATTGCCAACTGCACTGGGCAGTTTTCCAGTTTGTTACAGCTGTGGGTTGTTTTCGCTCCAAAACCACCATTGAACATGTGCTCGGGTCGGGGAAGAAAGGCGTGCCCACCCGTCGTCATCAAGGGCGGAGCCAGAGGGTCGCGCGACCAACCAGGGCCGAGGTGAGCACACCGATGGGCGTGTCCTGAAGGCCGGCAGCTTAATCGCCAGAGGCGCTATAAAGGCGCGCGCGCAAGAAGTTGGAGAGAGCAGAGCTGAGTTGTGTGGTTTTGGTCAGAGTTGGTCGTCAGTGGTGGTCAGTGGTTGCGTTGAGTGGTTGCGTTGGTTGCATTGAGTTGTCGGTGGTGAAGAGTGGTTGGACCAGGAAAGAGAGAGGAGAGAACCCGTCACGCCAGACCCCCCACCAGCGCGTCGGCTCCACCAAGCAGCTCCGACCCGTGATCCCGCGCACACGACAGGATCGGTGGCATCAGCGGCCGTCGAGGTCCAGCCCGACATCCCGTGCGGGATCAAGCCCCAGCCAGCTCCGTGCCTTCCTCCCCCTCCAGCCACACACCTCCCTCCTGTCATTCCTGCCTGCAAGTTCCCCATTCGTGTACGTGAGTTTGTTCTGTTTGTTTTGTCCCTGGGGATTTAGTTAAGCTTGTATAGTTAAGCTAGTAATTTTCACTGTGTCACCTGCTTTTTCCATGTTCCCTGTACATAACCGTGACTGCTCCTTTTGCTTGTGTGTGTAAATAATAAATCCCGTTACTCTTCAGTACGTCTTCTTCTTCCTCTTTACATTCGGTCACTTTAGAGTTTTCCATATTGAATAGCTGTGGCGCGATCCAGCCAACGTTCGGGAAGGGTTAATCGGGGTAACTGTTAGGACACGGGGCCTCCGCTCGGCAAACATAACATCCTTAACCGCGGACCGTAACAATATGTAACATAAATCAAATTATTTGTCTTACCCTGATCCCCCTATCTCCCGGGGTTGAACTAAATCCCCTGATCATGAGTGTAGTTGTGATACATTATCACTCATGCTGTATTAATATCAGTAGGTAATTGTATGTCATGTAGGCAAATAAATGTCACTATCCCAAGTAGGAATACATGTTGAAAATGTAATGTTTATCAATGCAAGGGGTGTTAAAATGTAATTCAAATGACTGTAAATCACGACTATCATTTATCTGCCACTGAATGTTCTGCTGGGCTGCTAGGTGCAGCCTCATTTTCTGTGGGACCGTCCTCCCTTGCCCCTTGCCCCATCTGCTCGCTTGCAATGAGAGGCATGAATCCAACTTTCTACTTTGGGTCCATTTTTTGTTTGTTTCTATTCTTATCAATCTCCTATGGTTTATCAGTTCGTTCCAAAATACGCAACCAAAGGTTTTAACCAAAGTTCTACCAAACTATCTCCAATGTGAACTCAAAATGCCAGTGAAACAATACTTCAAAGAATTAACTTCAAGGGGTCAATACATTTTTTCTATAACCAGATCTAATTTTCCCATCCAATAGTTTGCCTTGCCACATGTCATATTATTACACTTTAATAAACCTTCGAAAAATGTTTCCCATCTCAACAAATTCCCTTTTTTACAAATAGCCATGTGTAACTTACGTATTTAACTACAATTTCCTCTCAGTTTGTTTGGCCTAACTGGCCGCAAAAGTGGCTGCCAACATGCAGTACCGTTTTTTGTCTACCAAGCAAGTGCTCGTCCACACAAGACCTCTACCAAAATGTTGTTTGTAAAAACAAATCTGGGATTTCTGATTACATGGATGCACCCTCTCAGGACATTTTCAGGCTGCTGTTAACAATCCACTACGATAAATTAATTCCTTTACCCTGTGTAAATTATGTATTCTGGGAAGTCAGTGTAAGACCTCTCCCAAATTTGACTAATTTTGCACTCCCATATTTTTTATTTTTTATTTTTATGAAGCTCATATCTATAAATAGGTGTTATTCTCATATAAACCCTATCAAAATGGAATCCCAAGATTACTCCCAATTTTTACTATTAATGAATAGCTGCTCATAACTCAGCAAATCAAATCTTTATTCTCCATCTCCCTTGACAAAAGTGATAATTTTCATAATCAAATTATATTTCTATTTTTTATTTTACGAATTCTCTCGATATGCGATCCCATCCCCATGGAACTATCTATTTTCAGACAAGGCACACTGTCGGTGTCAACAATCTTGTAAGATTGTTTAGGGGAATTTGTAGCTGAGAGACTCACAGGACTCCAATGACCGGACACAGGTTTACAAAAGGTCTGGTTTATTATTCACTTCATTCCATTTACCAAATAATACCGCATTATTCAATGGCTGAGATTAACTCTTTTCCATGGTCCTTTTCGTTCGGCTGATGTTCTTCCGACACTCCCGTTGGTCAGAGCTCCTCGCAGCAAGTACTCCCGACTTCCACGTTTGCTCCCGTTATATGGACAAACTGGATTTTAATCCCCTCTCCGCTGGTGCCCCGAGGTCATGCATGTACCAAGTCCTGGTATCAGCTCGCTCCCCTCCTGTTGTGAGTTCCGTTTACCAAACGATAGGGGGGTGCTTCAGCCAGGGGCTGTGACCAGGTGGATAAAAGATTATCATGTTCGGGCGCATTCCTGACTCATTTACAAACTCGTCTTTCACAGAGTTTGCATGTAAAATATATCTGCTTTGTTACCAGGTTAATTAATAAGTTACCAGTGCCAATTAATAAGTTACGCTGAGTTACACTTCCACAATTCCCTCATCTTTTTGTTTTTTGTTTATATTAACCATTAATCTAAACATCAATATAAGTAAACAATCAATCACTACAAGTAAACATCATTACAAGTATAAGTAAATAATCAATCACTACAAGTAAACATCATTACAAGTATACGTAAATAATCAATCACTACAAGTAAACATCATTACAAGTATAAGTAAATAATCAATCACTACAAGTAAACATCATTACAAGTATAAGTAAATAATCAATCACTACAAGTAAACATCATTACAAGTATACGTAAATAATCAATCACTACAAGTAAACATCATTACAAGTATAAGTAAATAATCAATCACTTTGGTAATCAAATTCCCTTGGGCATACACCGTCATCCTGCAAGAATCACAAAACATTTCGTTGGTCATTGACTCCTTCCATATCGTTCAATCTATTGCATTTGCATCACAAATATATTTTCAAAACAACACTTCACCATCACCAAGATACAACAATTTCACTTCATTTTCAAGTTTTGTAAAGCATCTGCACCATCTGGTAAAAAACGTTTTCCTCCACACAAATGTTGACTTTGTTTGAAAGGAAGGGCTGATCACTTGTGTTTGAATCCTGGTATGAAACATTTTCTCCTAATGTCTTCATAGCTCCTGCACTACTTCGTGTAGGATTTCGCTGTTGTGGTAACATTGCGGAGTCATAGACTGACCCTGCTCTCCTTGTAGCATTCTTGCCACTTTTTTTGCTGTAAACCATAGTAATTCCTGAACACGGCCTTCACCCAGTTGTAGTCGACTTGCCTCCACCCTCATTGTGAGTGGGCAGCAAGTATTGGTGTGACGTTGATTGGCCAGCAAGATGTGGAACAGGGATGCCGGATGCATCCACACTGATGTTGGGACCATGGTGTTCAGGTCATTCATGGTCCTTACCAGGAGCAACCAGCAGAATCGTGCACAGCTGTTGTGACAAGGGCACAGCCGTTTTTTTGCAGCTCCATGCTGGTTCCCCGGACGTTGGTGAAGTAATAACATATGTCCCCGCATTTCACAGAGGTTGCAGGTAAAATGTCGTTGTCCTGCAACTTCTGATGTGATGAATGTTCGAAGCCTTCGAACAAGAGTAAGTGATCGCCTTTCTTTCATATGTTGCAGTGTGATCCAGGCAGATGGTCACATAAATTTCCTTGGTGAAGGTAAGCATTCATCTCCAAGTTACACGGGAGAATGTCTTCATCATTCTTTGAGAAAGAGGGTGTATGCCACGATTAACTTCATTTTTTAGCCACAAATTTTCTTTCTCGAACTTCTTCCCAATTCCGTTTAGCAATCCCTCCAAAATGTGATCTCGTCTTATCCTTATGCTCAGTCACATCTGAATCTGCTTTCCGCACACACTGAATCAGATAGGGTACATCTTACCATGAAATCAGCATAATCATGTATGTCTTCCGACAGTTTCACATTCAACAATTTGTTGTTTTTCCTTAACACAAAAAGTTATATTCATTTATATGCGTCACACAAATAATATTCAATCAGGTATGTATTTTATTACTAAACTAAGAATAGCATTGTATATGATTACAATCACAAACGGGAATACCTAATTCCCAACAACAATTTTCCCAAACCAACAAATTAAGCATAATGTATTATTACCATAATTCCTCTCCACTTTTTCTTTTCCCTCTTTTTTCCTAACAATGTGTCACTCGTGGCGATATGAGTTCATTGATATTGTAATTGACACAACTCATAACATTGTCGTTATGCCATTATCTTAATTCTACTGTTTATGTCGCCATAAAAGTCTTCCTTTTCTGGTTCCACATTTCTTTCCTCATTTGTCACTTCATGCGTTATCATCGTGTTGTTGGTTACCTTATTCAAACACACCGTCACTAAGGCTTTCAAGCAAGCCACCACTAAAACAATTGCCAATATAACTACTAAACCAACAAACAAGTCTGCTACTCCTTGTATATATTCATATCTATGACATAGTTATATGTCGATGACATTTAACATTATATACCAAACTAACAAGCTTCCTAAAAGGTAAATAAAGAAAATCCCTTAATATGTAACATAATCAGATTATTTGTCTTACCCTGATCCCCCTATCTCCCGGGGTTGAACTCAATCCCCTGATCATGAGTGTAGTTGTGATACATTTTTCACTCATGTTGTATTAATATCAGCAGGTAATTGTATGTCATGTAGGCAAATAAATGTCACTATCCCAAGTAGGAATACATGTTGAAAATGTAATGTTTATCAATGCAAGGGGTGTTAAAATGTAATTCAAATGACTGTAAATCACGACTATCATTTATCTACCACTGAATGTTCTGCTGGGCTGCTAGGTGCAGCCTCATTTTCTGTGGGATCGTCCACCTTAGCCCCATGTGCTTGTTTGCACTGAGGGGCATGAATCCAACTTTCTATTTTGGGTCCATATTTTTTCTATTCTTATCAATCTCCTATGGTTTATCATTTCGTTCCAAGATACCGCAACCAAAGGTTTTAACCAAAGCTCTACCAAACTATTTCCAATTTGAACAAAAAATGCCAGTGAAACAATGATTCGAAGAATTAACTTCAAGGGGTCAATAAATTTATTCTATAGCCAGATCTAATTTTCCCATCCAATAGTTTGCCTTGCCACATGTCATATTATAACACCTTAATAAACCTTCGAAAAATGTTTCCCATCTCAACAAATTTCCTTTTTTTTTCAAATAGCCATGTGTAACTTACGTATTTAACTACAATTTCCTCTCAATTTGTTTGGCCTAACTGGCCGCAAAAGTGGCTGCCAGCATGCAGTACCGTTTTTTATCTACCAAGGAAGTGTTCCACACAAGACCTCTACCAAAATGTTGTTTGTAAAAAACAAATCTGGGATTTCTGATTACATGGATGCACACTCTCAGGACATTTTCAGGCTGCTGTTAACAATCCACTACGATGACTTAATTCCTTTACCCACAATCAAATAATTAGTACAAATTGAGGATATTATCCCTATCACATTCTTTTATAGATTCATTATGTTGGATCTAATTTTTTCCAATAATTTTCCACTGCTGTAAGGAAGAACAATAGCTCTCATAAGTCTTAGTAATATCGTACTTAATTTGCCCAGCAGAGAATAATTTATTTACTATCCTTTCTCATCTGTTAACCAGTGACTTTGTTTAAACTCCAGAACTGAAAACCCACAATAGTTCAAACCAGCAAAATTTTCTTTACTATTTTCCCATATCATCTATGCCTAAAACACATCCATACATACAGCACAATTTATATGCTGATAAAATTCAAGTTTATATATATAAAATCCATGAGCAGAGTATTCTGGGAAGTCAGTGTAAGACCTCTCCCAAATTTGGATGATTTTGTACTTCCTCATTTCCTTTTATGAAGCTCATATCCATAAATAGATGTTATTCTCATATACATTCTATCAAAAATGGAATCCCAAAATTACTCACAATTTTACTATTAATTAATGGCTGCTCATAACCCAGCACATCAAATCTTTATATTCCATTTCCCTTGACAAAAGAGATAATGTTCATAATCAAATTATATTTCTATTTTATTTTACGGATTCTCTGGATATTCAATCCCATCCACATATCCCAATCCCATCCACATAAAACTATCCATTTCCAGACAGGCACACTGTCGGTGTCAACAATCTTGTAAGATTGATATACAAAACAACAAAAACAAAAAACACTAACATTGACACACATAAACACACACACACATGCATTATGCGTATTTGTTTGCGTTGGAACCATTATTTACAGATCAAGATGGGTGTCAATTTTATTTCAATTTCATAAAATTTGTCCTTCAATTTTATAAATGCTAATACACAAATAGACCAAAAAGTTTATTCTTAGAAAAACCCCTATAATGTCCCATTGAAATTACCCTTTCAGTTCCCACCATAATTTATCCTAATTTCCTTTTATTTTAAGTTCTAGATCCGTTATCCGTTCTTGCTGTTCCCGTTGTCTGGATTCACCATCCCAAAGATGGAATGCAAGCCAGTCTACCGTTAGATTCTGTCTCTTCCTGGCTTTCAATCTTTGTTCCAATCTTTCCAATCGACTTCGCTCAAATGTACCATCTCTTGGAAACTCCTCATCATGTCCCTTTGTCCACAAATACCAATTCTCGACCTGCCTTATAGCTTCGGCACCATAACGGTCGTACATATGATGTGTACAAGTACCTTTTTGTGGAATCTCTGGTTGTCCTTGTGTATTCTTGCAGGCTCCATTTCCCATTCTGCCTTTTATCAAAGTAGCGTTGGATGTGTTGTAGTTTGTTCCTCTAAAGCTTCACTCGTACCTCCAGGAAGGATCTCTCCACCTGTTCACATGGTGATTTCCAGAGAATCTCCCTCAGCTGTGGCTTTTGCACAATCCAATCTCACAGATCAGTATTTGCAGATGAGCCGGAGGGTCAGTATGAAATGGGTGAATCCTCAGGTGTCCGCTCTGTTGACGGGGAAATCACACAATGGTAACCGCACATATATATCTGTATATAAACTCACCACCTTGCTCAATTTTCCCAGGTTGTCTCCACATTGATAATATCTCGCAAAGATATCAAAGCTTCTTTCTTGAGACCGCATTTTCATCAATCAAACAATCAATATATTCAATTCAATTTATTCAGTTCAATTTATTCAGTTAAATTTATTCAATTAAATTCAATCAATTAGATTCAATCAATCAACAATTCAATCAATTATTCAATTTCAATTAATTCATCAATATTCATCAATAAATCAAATTAATCATTTTGGATGTCTCCTTGCATAAGCCCTTTCCCCAATGATGTCAGGACAGGTCCATCCATTGACTGAGATCGAATTTCATCGGTCGTCACCTCGGGTTCGTACCTCATGTCAATTGATGAATCACCGTCCTGTCCTAGGGTCATATCTGACATATTTCCCCATTTTGCCTGGTCTCCACAAATTTTCTTTGCAACCACTAAAGGCAACTCATCCTTTATTCGTGAGACAGCCAAAATGGATGGCAGATATTAAAGTTCATTGGAAAAAATATCTCATCATTTTTTCCTTTAATAGTACCCAAAATCTCTTGGCAATTTAAATTTCGTAAAACTCCTGAAATAAGACTGTAAAATTCCTTCAATCATGCTAAATTTTGAAACTCCATCGCTTGTAACACCCGATTTATCCCATAGGGCTTGAAAGTTCTTTCCCAAGTTCATGCAATCATTCTGCATTTGAACCCTATGATATCATTCATAATAATCATCATGATTTTATAGTCATGGTCCTATCATAATCATCTATTTAAAACGAACATTTCCTTTATCACCACAGCTATGTGGTATAATCAACAATAGAATGAAAAATCGGTCAGAGACCGAGGACTTGCCGGAATGTACTCTTTTATCGGCCATTTAAGACAAATATGGCGGCAGAAGCACTTGACCGATGACGTCATCATTAACATGTTTTATTCCCCATGGAGAGTTCTTTACAATGAGCCATGTCTCAATTTTATCTGTTCAGCACTTTTGGAGATACAGTGGAACAAAGTTTTGCCGTTTTTCCAAGATGGCGGCCGACCACGTGACATATGACGTCATCATTAACATATTTTATTCCCCATGGAGAGTTCTTTACAATGAGCCATGTCTCAATTTTTTCATTTCAGCACTTTCGGAGATGTTGAGGTGCAAAGTTTTCCCATTTTTCCAAGATGGCGGCCGAACCACGTGACCGATGGCGTCATCATTAACATATTTTATTCCCCATGGAGAGTTCTTTACAATGAGCCATGTCTCAATTTTTTCTGTTCAGCACTTTTGGAGATTTTGTGGTGCAAAGTTTTGCCGTTTTTCCAAGATGGCGGCCGACCACGTGACTGATGACGTCATCATTAACATATTTTATTCCCCATGGAGAGTTCTTTACAATGAGCCATGTCTCAATTATTCTGTTCAGCACTTTTGGAGATATAGTGGTGCAAAGTTTTGCCGTTTTTCCAAGATGGCGGCCGACCACGTGACATATGACGTCATCATTAACATATTTTATTCCCCATGGAGAGTTCTTTCCAATGAGCCATGTCTCAATTTTTTCTGTTCAGCACTTTTGGAGATATAGTGGCGCAACGATTTGCCGTTTTTCCAAGATGGCGACCGAACCACGTGACTGATGACGTCATCATTTACATATTTTATTCCCCATGGAGAGTTCTTTACAATGAGCCATGTCTCAATTTTTTCTGTTCAGCACTTTTGGAGATATAGTGGTGCAAATTTTTGCCGTTTTTCCAAGATGGCGGCCGACCACGTGACATATGACGTCATCATTAACATATTTTATTCCCCATGGAGAGTTCTTTACAATGAGCCATGTCTCAATTTTTTCTGTTCAGTACTTTCGGAGATATAGAGGTGCAAATTTATTCGGTTTATCCAAGATGGCGGCCGAACCACGTCACTGATGACGTCATCATTGAGGCACAGTATATTAGAGGGCAAGACCATTATGTGTGCAAAGTTTGGCGATTCTCCGTGCAACGGTGTAGACGCAGTGCTGCAAACAGACAAACAGACAGACAAACAGCCAGACAAACAGACAGACAGACAAATGAAAAATCGGTCAGAGACCGAGGACTTGCCGGAATGTACTTTTTTATCGGCCATTTAGGACAAATAGGGCGGCCGAACCACGTGACCGATGACGTCATAATTAACATATTTTATTCCCCATGGAGAGTTCTTTACAATGAGCCATACCTCAATTTTTTCTATTCAGGACTTTTGGAGATGTGGAGGTGCAGAGTTTTTCGGTTTTTCCAAGATGGCGGCCGAACCACGTAACCGATGACATCATCATTAACATATTTTGTTCCCCATGGAGAGTTCTTTACAATGAGCCAAGTCTCAATTTTTTCTATTCAGCACTTTCGGAGATATGGAGGTGCTAAGTTTTTCGGTTTTTCCAAGATGGCGGCCGACCACGTGACTGATGACGTCATCATTAACATATTTTATTCCCCATGGAGAGTTCTTTACAATGAGCCATGTCTCAATTTTTTCTGTTCAGCACTTTTGGAGATATAGTGGTGCAAATTTTTGCCGTTTTTCCAAGATGGCGGCCGACCACGTGACATATGACGTCATCATTAACATATTTTATTCCCCATGGAGAGTTCTTTACAATGAGCCATGTCTCAATTTTTTCTGTTCAGTACTTTCGGAGATATAGAGGTGCAAATTTATTCGGTTTTTCCAAGATGGCGGCCGAACCACGTCACCGATGACGTCATCATTGAGGCACAGTATATTAGAGGGCAAGACCATTATGTGTGCAAAGTTTGGCGATTCTCCGTGCAACGGTGTAGACGCAGTGCTGCAAACAGACAAACAGACAGACAAACAGACAGACAGACAAATGAAAAATCGGTCAGAGACCGAGGACTTGCCGGAATGTACTTTTTTATCGGCCATTTAGGACAAATAGGGCGGCCGAACCACGTGACCGATGACGTCATCATTAACATATTTTATTCCCCATGGAGAGTTCTTTACAATGAGCCATACCTCAATTTTTTCTATTCAGGACTTTTGGAGATGTGGAGGTGCAGAGTTTTTCGGTTTTTCCAAGATGGCGGCCGAACCACGTGACCGATGACATCATCATTAACATATTTTGTTCCCCATGGAGAGTTCTTTACAATGAGCCATGTCTCAATTTTTTCTATTCAGCACTTTCGGAGATATGGAGGTGCTAAGTTTTTCGGTTTTTCCAAGATGGCGGCCGACCACGTGACTGATGACGTCATCATTAACATATTCTATTCCCCATGGAGAGTTCTTTACAATGAGCCATGTCTCAATTTTTTCTGTTCAGCACTTTTGGAGATATAGTGGTGCAAATTTTTGCCGTTTTTCCAAGATGGCGGCCGACCACGTGACATATGACGTCATCATTAACATATTTTATTCCCCATGGAGAGTTCTTTACAATGAGCCATGTCTCAATTTTTTCTGTTCAGTACTTTCGGAGATATAGAGGTGCAAATTTATTCGGTTTTTCCAAGATGGCGGCCGAACCACGTCACCGATGACGTCATCATTGAGGCACAGTATATTAGAGGGCAAGACCATTATGTGTGCAAAGTTTGGCGATTCTCCGTGCAACGGTGTAGACGCAGTGCTGCAAACAGACAAACAGACAGACAAACAGACAGACAAACAGACAGACAGACAAACAAATGAAAAATCGGTCAGAGACCGAGGACTTGCCGGAATGTACTTTTTTATCGGCCATTTAGGACAAATATGGCGGCCGAACCACGTGACATATGATGTCATCATTAACATATTTTATTCCCCATTGAGAGTTCTTTACAATGAGCCATGTCTCAATTTTTTCTGTTCAGCACTTTTGGAGATATAGTGGCGCAACGTTTTGCCGTTTTTCCAAGATGGCGACCGAACCACGTGACTGATGACGTCATCATTTACATATTTTATTCCCCATGGAGAGTTCTTTACAATGAGCCATGTCTCAATTTTTTCTGTTCAGCACTTTTGGAGATTTCGTGGTGCAAAGTTTTGCCGTTTTTCCAAGATGGCGGCCGATCACGTGACATATGACGTCATCATTAACATATTTTATTCCCCATGGAGAGTTCTTTACAATGAGCCATGTCTCAATTTTTTCTGTTCAGCACTTTTGGAGATATAGTGGCGCAACGTTTTGCCGTTTTTCCAAGATGGCGACCGAACCACGTGACTGATGACGTCATCATTAACATATTTTATTCCACATGGAGAGTTCTTCACAATGAGCCATGTCTCCATTTTTTCTGTTCAGCACTTTTGGAGATTTCGTGGTGCAAAGTTTTGCCGTTTTTCCAAGATGGCGGCCGATCACGTGACATATGACATCATCATTAACATATTTTATTCCCCATGGAGAGTTCTTTACAATGAGCCATGTCTCAATTTTTTCTGTTCAGCACTTTTGGAGATATAGTGGTGCAAAGTTTTGCCGTTTTTCCAAGATGGCGGCCGACCACGTGACATATGACGTCATCATTAACATATTTTATTCCCCATGGAGAGTTCTTTCCAATGAGCCATGTCTCAATTTTTTCTGTTCAGCACTTTTTGAGATATAGTGGTGCAAAGTTTTTCGGTTTTTCCAAGATGGCGGCCGATCACGTGACATATGACGTCATCATTAACATATTTTATTCCCCATGGAGAGTTCTTTACAATGAGCCATGTCTCAATTTTTTCTGTTCAGCACTTTTGGAGATATAGTGGTGCAAATTTTTGCCGTTTTTCCAAGATGGCGGCCGACCACGTGACATATGACGTCATCATTAACATATTTTATTCCCCATGGAGAGTTCTTTACAATGAGCCATGTCTCAATTTTTTCTGTTCAGTACTTTCGGAGATATAGAGGTGCAAATTTATTCGGTTTATCCAAGATGGCGGCCGAACCACGTCACTGATGACGTCATCATTGAGGCACAGTATATTAGAGGGCAAGACCATTATGTGTGCAAAGTTTGGCGATTCTCCGTGCAACGGTGTAGACGCAGTGCTGCAAACAGACAAACAGACAGACAAACAGCCAGACAAACAGACAGACAGACAAATGAAAAATCGGTCAGAGACCGAGGACTTGCCGGAATGTACTTTTTTATCGGCCATTTAGGACAAATAGGGCGGCCGAACCACGTGACCGATGACGTCATAATTAACATATTTTATTCCCCATGGAGAGTTCTTTACAATGAGCCATACCTCAATTTTTTCTATTC
Organism: Myxine glutinosa; assembly: GCF_964187855.1. Lineage (NCBI taxonomy): Eukaryota > Metazoa > Chordata > Myxini > Myxiniformes > Myxinidae > Myxine > Myxine glutinosa. The sequence continues at coordinate 1,025,536 of NC_136265.1, read as the reverse complement.
AGGACTTTTGGAGATGTGGAGGTGCAGAGTTTTTCGGTTTTTCCAAGATGGCGGCCGAACCACGTAACCGATGACATCATCATTAACATATTTTGTTCCCCATGGAGAGTTCTTTACAATGAGCCAAGTCTCAATTTTTTCTATTCAGCACTTTCGGAGATATGGAGGTGCTAAGTTTTTCGGTTTTTCCAAGATGGCGGCCGACCACGTGACTGATGACGTCATCATTAACATATTTTATTCCCCATGGAGAGTTCTTTACAATGAGCCATGTCTCAATTTTTTCTGTTCAGCACTTTTGGAGATATAGTGGTGCAAATTTTTGCCGTTTTTCCAAGATGGCGGCCGACCACGTGACATATGACGTCATCATTAACATATTTTATTCCCCATGGAGAGTTCTTTACAATGAGCCATGTCTCAATTTTTTCTGTTCAGTACTTTCGGAGATATAGAGGTGCAAATTTATTCGGTTTTTCCAAGATGGCGGCCGAACCACGTCACCGATGACGTCATCATTGAGGCACAGTATATTAGAGGGCAAGACCATTATGTGTGCAAAGTTTGGCGATTCTCCGTGCAACGGTGTAGACGCAGTGCTGCAAACAGACAAACAGACAGACAAACAGACAGACAGACAAATGAAAAATCGGTCAGAGACCGAGGACTTGCCGGAATGTACTTTTTTATCGGCCATTTAGGACAAATAGGGCGGCCGAACCACGTGACCGATGACGTCATCATTAACATATTTTATTCCCCATGGAGAGTTCTTTACAATGAGCCATACCTCAATTTTTTCTATTCAGGACTTTTGGAGATGTGGAGGTGCAGAGTTTTTCGGTTTTTCCAAGATGGCGGCCGAACCACGTGACCGATGACATCATCATTAACATATTTTGTTCCCCATGGAGAGTTCTTTACAATGAGCCATGTCTCAATTTTTTCTATTCAGCACTTTCGGAGATATGGAGGTGCTAAGTTTTTCGGTTTTTCCAAGATGGCGGCCGACCACGTGACTGATGACGTCATCATTAACATATTCTATTCCCCATGGAGAGTTCTTTACAATGAGCCATGTCTCAATTTTTTCTGTTCAGCACTTTTGGAGATATAGTGGTGCAAATTTTTGCCGTTTTTCCAAGATGGCGGCCGACCACGTGACATATGACGTCATCATTAACATATTTTATTCCCCATGGAGAGTTCTTTACAATGAGCCATGTCTCAATTTTTTCTGTTCAGTACTTTCGGAGATATAGAGGTGCAAATTTATTCGGTTTTTCCAAGATGGCGGCCGAACCACGTCACCGATGACGTCATCATTGAGGCACAGTATATTAGAGGGCAAGACCATTATGTGTGCAAAGTTTGGCGATTCTCCGTGCAACGGTGTAGACGCAGTGCTGCAAACAGACAAACAGACAGACAAACAGACAGACAAACAGACAGACAGACAAACAAATGAAAAATCGGTCAGAGACCGAGGACTTGCCGGAATGTACTTTTTTATCGGCCATTTAGGACAAATATGGCGGCCGAACCACGTGACATATGATGTCATCATTAACATATTTTATTCCCCATTGAGAGTTCTTTACAATGAGCCATGTCTCAATTTTTTCTGTTCAGCACTTTTGGAGATATAGTGGCGCAACGTTTTGCCGTTTTTCCAAGATGGCGACCGAACCACGTGACTGATGACGTCATCATTTACATATTTTATTCCCCATGGAGAGTTCTTTACAATGAGCCATGTCTCAATTTTTTCTGTTCAGCACTTTTGGAGATTTCGTGGTGCAAAGTTTTGCCGTTTTTCCAAGATGGCGGCCGATCACGTGACATATGACGTCATCATTAACATATTTTATTCCCCATGGAGAGTTCTTTACAATGAGCCATGTCTCAATTTTTTCTGTTCAGCACTTTTGGAGATATAGTGGCGCAACGTTTTGCCGTTTTTCCAAGATGGCGACCGAACCACGTGACTGATGACGTCATCATTAACATATTTTATTCCACATGGAGAGTTCTTCACAATGAGCCATGTCTCCATTTTTTCTGTTCAGCACTTTTGGAGATTTCGTGGTGCAAAGTTTTGCCGTTTTTCCAAGATGGCGGCCGATCACGTGACATATGACATCATCATTAACATATTTTATTCCCCATGGAGAGTTCTTTACAATGAGCCATGTCTCAATTTTTTCTGTTCAGCACTTTTGGAGATATAGTGGCGCAACGTTTTGCCGTTTTTCCAAGATGGCGACCGAACCACGTGACTGATGACGTCATCATTAACATATTTTATTCCACATGGAGAGTTCTTCACAATGAGCCATGTCTCCATTTTTTCTGTTCAGCACTTTTGGAGATATAGTGGCGCAACGATTTGCCGTTTTTCCAAGATGGCGACCGAACCACGTGACTGATGACGTCATCATTTACATATTTTATTCCCCATGGAGAGTTCTTTACAATGAGCCATGTCTCAATTTTTTCTGTTCAGCACTTTTGGAGATATAGTGGCGCAACGTTTTGCCGTTTTTCCAAGATGGCGACCGAACCACGTGACTGATGACGTCATCATTAACATATTTTATTCCACATGGAGAGTTCTTCACAATGAGCCACGTCTCCATTTTTTCTGTTCAGCACTTTTTGAGATATAGTGGTGCAAAGTTTTTCGGTTTTTCCAAGATGGCGGCCGAACCACGTGACTGATGACGTCATTATTGAGGCACAGTATATTAGAGGGCAAGACCATTATGTGTGCAAAGTTTGGCGATTCTCCGTGCAACGGTGTAGACGCAGTGCTGCAAACAGACAAACAGACAGACAAACAGACAGACAAACAGACAGACAGACAAACAAACGAACAGATCAACATACTTGCCGGAAAAAAATTTCCGGCAAGTAACGAACAGATCAACATACTTGCCGGAAATTTTTTCCGGCAAGTAACAAACAAACGAACAGATCAACATACTTGCCGGAAAATTTTTCCGGCAAGTAATGAAAAATCGGTCAGAGACTGAGGACTTGCCGGAATTTACTTTTTTGTCGGCCATTTAGGACAAATATGGCGGCCGAACCATGTGACCGATGACATCATCATTAACATATTTTATTCCCCATGGAGAGTTCTTTACAATGAGCCACGTCTCAATTTTTTCTATTCAGCACTTCCGGAGATATATCGAGGTGCTAAGTTTTTTGGTTTTTCCAAGATGGCGGCCGAACCACGTGACCGATGACGTCATTATTAACATATTTTATTCCCCATGGAGAGTTCTTTCCAATGAGCCATGTCTCATTTTTTCAATTCAGCACTGGAGGTGCAAAGTTTTTCGGTTTTTCCAAGATGGCGGCTGAACCACGTGACCGATGACGTCATCATGAACATATTTTATTCCCCATGGAGAGTTCTTTACAAGGAGCCATGTCTCAATTTTTTCTATTCAGCACTTTTGGAGATATGGAGGTGCAAAGTTTTTCGGATTTTCCAAGCTGGCGGCAGAAGCACTTGACCGATGACGTCATCATTAACATGTTTTATTCCCCATGGAGAGTTCTTTACAATGAGCCATGTCTCAATTTTATCTGTTCAGCACTTTTGGAGATACAGTGGAACAAAGTTTTGCCGTTTTTCCAAGATGGCGGCCGACCACGTGACATATGACGTCATCATTAACATATTTTATTCCCCATGGAGAGTTCTTTACAATGAGCCATGTCTCAATTTTTTCATTTCAGCACTTTCGGAGATGTTGAGGTGCAAAGTTTTCCCATTTTTCCAAGATGGCGGCCGAACCACGTGACCGATGGCGTCATCATTAACATATTTTATTCCCCATGGAGAGTTCTTTACAATGAGCCATGTCTCAATTTTTTCTGTTCAGCACTTTTGGAGATTTTGTGGTGCAAAGTTTTGCCGTTTTTCCAAGATGGCGGCCGACCACGTGACTGATGACGTCATCATTAACATATTTTATTCCCCATGGAGAGTTCTTTACAATGAGCCATGTCTCAATTATTCTGTTCAGCACTTTTGGAGATATAGTGGTGCAAAGTTTTGCCGTTTTTCCAAGATGGCGGCCGACCACGTGACATATGACGTCATCATTAACATATTTTATTCCCCATGGAGAGTTCTTTACAATGAGCCATGTCTCAATTTTTTCATTTCAGCACTTTCGGAGATGTTGAGGTGCAAAGTTTTCCCATTTTTCCAAGATGGCGGCCGAACCACGTGACCGATGGCGTCATCATTAACATATTTTATTCCCCATGGAGAGTTCTTTACAATGAGCCATGTCTCAATTTTTTCTGTTCAGCACTTTTGGAGATTTTGTGGTGCAAAGTTTTGCCGTTTTTCCAAGATGGCGGCCGACCACGTGACTGATGACGTCATCATTAACATATTTTATTCCCCATGGAGAGTTCTTTACAATGAGCCATGTCTCAATTATTCTGTTCAGCACTTTTGGAGATATAGTGGTGCAAAGTTTTGCCGTTTTTCCAAGATGGCGGCCGAACCACGTCACTGATGACGTCATCATTGAGGCACAGTATATTAGAGGGCAAGACCATTATGTGTGCAAAGTTTGGCGATTCTCCGTGCAACGGTGTAGACGCAGTGCTGCAAACAGACAAACAGACAGACAAACAGACAGACAAACAGACAGACAGACAAACAAACGAACAGATCAACATACTTGCCGGAAAATTTTTCCGGCAAGTAATGAAAAATCGGTCAGAGACTGAGGACTTGCCGGAATTTACTTTTTTGTCGGCCATTTAGGACAAATATGGCGGCCGAACCATGTGACCGATGACATCATCATTAACATATTTTATTCCCCATGGAGAGTTCTTTACAATGAGCCACGTCTCAATTTTTTCTATTCAGCACTTCCGGAGATATATCGAGGTGCTAAGTTTTTTGGTTTTTCCAAGATGGCGGCCGAACCACGTGACCGATGACGTCATTATTAACATATTTTATTCCCCATGGAGAGTTCTTTCCAATGAGCCATGTCTCATTTTTTCAATTCAGCACTGGAGGTGCAAAGTTTTTCGGTTTTTCCAAGATGGCGGCTGAACCACGTGACCGATGACGTCATCATGAACATATTTTATTCCCCATGGAGAGTTCTTTACAAGGAGCCATGTCTCAATTTTTTCTATTCAGCACTTTTGGAGATATGGAGGTGCAAAGTTTTTCGGATTTTCCAAGCTGGCGGCAGAAGCACTTGACCGATGACGTCATCATTAACATGTTTTATTCCCCATGGAGAGTTCTTTACAATGAGCCATGTCTCAATTTTATCTGTTCAGCACTTTTGGAGATACAGTGGAACAAAGTTTTGCCGTTTTTCCAAGATGGCGGCCGACCACGTGACATATGACGTCATCATTAACATATTTTATTCCCCATGGAGAGTTCTTTACAATGAGCCATGTCTCAATTTTTTCATTTCAGCACTTTCGGAGATGTTGAGGTGCAAAGTTTTCCCATTTTTCCAAGATGGCGGCCGAACCACGTGACCGATGGCGTCATCATTAACATATTTTATTCCCCATGGAGAGTTCTTTACAATGAGCCATGTCTCAATTTTTTCATTTCAGCACTTTCGGAGATGTTGAGGTGCAAAGTTTTCCCATTTTTCCAAGATGGCGGCCGAACCACGTGACCGATGGCGTCATCATTAACATATTTTATTCCCCATGTAGAGTTCTTTACAATGAGCCATGTCTCAATTTTTTCATTTCAGCACTTTCGGAGATGTTGAGGTGCAAAGTTTTCCCATTTTTCCAAGATGGCGGCCGAACCACGTGACCGATGGCGTCATCATTAACATATTTTATTCCCCATGGAGAGTTCTTTCCAATGAGCCATGTCTCAATTTTTTCTGTTCAGCACTTTTGGAGATATAGTGGCGCAACGATTTGCCGTTTTTCCAAGATGGCGACCGAACCACGTGACTGATGACGTCATCATTTACATATTTTATTCCCCATGGAGAGTTCTTTACAATGAGCCATGTCTCAATTTTTTCTGTTCAGCACTTTTGGAGATATAGTGGTGCAAATTTTTGCCGTTTTTCCAAGATGGCGGCCGACCACGTGACATATGACGTCATCATTAACATATTTTATTCCCCATGGAGAGTTCTTTACAATGAGCCATGTCTCAATTTTTTCTGTTCAGTACTTTCGGAGATATAGAGGTGCAAATTTATTCGGTTTATCCAAGATGGCGGCCGAACCACGTCACTGATGACGTCATCATTGAGGCACAGTATATTAGAGGGCAAGACCATTATGTGTGCAAAGTTTGGCGATTCTCCGTGCAACGGTGTAGACGCAGTGCTGCAAACAGACAAACAGACAGACAAACAGCCAGACAAACAGACAGACAGACAAACAAACGAACAGATCAACATACTTGCCGGAAAATTTTTCCGGCAAGTAATAAAACTGTACATAGCAACAGGCTACCTCATGGCCACTTAGTATACCTATTGACAATAAGTCATAACAATATCGAATAATCATTGAACAATTCAAAAATCGCTTCCCCTGCTCCAGCCGCAGCATCCGTGATATTTGTTTGCTCATTCACTATTCCTGATTCGTCATCAAGGATCTCCATCATCACACAGCGTACTTAATTCCGCATTCTAATGAGAATTCAACAGGAATTTACGACTCAAAGGAAAAGAACGAGCAGACCTTTTGCAGGATGATCGTTACAAAAATCGTTACATATATTAAAGTATTTATGATGTCGACAAATCATATCTTAATTCTTACAAGATTTTGGTTCTTTGAATAAATCACAGCACCGGGAGAACCAGCTCCAAAAATGGATCTTTGTGTTTATTCAGCACCCTAGTAATTGGTTCTTTGTGTACTAATTACACAGCACCCAGCCCCGCTCATATGGATCTTTGTGCAGCGCTACACAGCACCTGAGCAAAAGGGGTTTCATCTACATTTTCCCTATCCGGTGTACCATCCGTGATATTTGTTTGCTCATTCACTATTCCTGATTCGTCATCAAGGATCTCCATCATCACACAGCGTACTTAATTCCGCATTTTAATGAGAGTTCAACAGGAATTTACGACTCAAAGGAAAAGAACGAGCAGACCTTTTGCAGGACGATAACTGGAATTTAGTCGTGAAAATATACGGGTGGGTAAACGAGTGTACCGGCCTTACACGTCCTGGAAGCAAACGGTCGCAAGGTGCACGCTTGCTCCGTTTGCTTCCAGGTCACAGTAAGACCCTTAGTGACCAGCGCAAAAATACGTATTTACAGAAATCATTTAGAAAAAAAACGAAATATCATCGTGTTGTTTATCGAAGTACCATTCGTGATGGGTCACGCCACTTATATCGCGGCATCGGTGCGCAAGGAAGCCCCAGACCACCTGCTCCCCCATGTATGTACACATAACTTCCAAGTTCGTAAATCATATTGGACAAAACAAGACACACTCACCTTTTAAAGAAGACTTGTTTGTACAATTGATCCCAGCGGTGCCTCCAGATTGTAGGGGAATTTGTAGCTGAGAGACTCACAGGACTCCAATGACCGGACACAGGTTTACAAAAGGTCTGGTTTATTATTCACTTCATTCCATTTACCAAATAATACCGCATTATTCAATGGCTGAGATTAACTCTTTTCCATGGTCCTTTTCGTTCGGCTGATGTTCTTCCGACACTCCCGTTGGTCAGAGCTCCTCGCAGCAAGTACTCCCGACTTCCACGTTTGCTCCCGTTATATGGACAAACTGGATTTTAATCCCCTCTCCGCTGGTGCCCCGAGGTCATGCATGTACCAAGTCCTGGTATCAGCTCGCTCCCCTCCTGTTGTGAGTTCCGTTTACCAAACGATAGGGGGGTGCTTCAGCCAGGGGCTGTGACCAGGTGGATAAAAGATTATCATGTTCGGGCGCATTCCTGACTCATTTACAAACTCGTCTTTCACAGAGTTTGCATGTAAAATATATCTGCTTTGTTACCAGGTTAATTAATAAGTTACCAGTGCCAATTAATAAGTTACGCTGAGTTACAATTCCACAATTGATACACAAAAACAAAAACACTTACATTGACGCACAAAAATACCCACACACACATGCATTATGCGTATTTGTTTGCGTTGGAACCATTATTTACAGATCAAGATGGGTGTCAACTTTATTTCATTTTCATAAAATTTGTCCTTCAATTTTATAAGCGCTAATACACAAATGGACCAAAGGTTTATTTTAGAAAACCCCAATGATGTCACATTGAAATTACCCTTTCAGTTCCCACCATAATTTATCCAAATTTGACTACACACCCATTTGCATGTCAGTCGACCACTGACCTATCAATCATGCGGAACACTAGTCCGAAATTCCCACCTGATCATCATGTGACTCTTGTCACTTGGTTTCAAAAATTTGCAAAGCAATTGTTCCAACTTTGTAAATTTAAAATTTTGTGCCCAACATAAAAGATCCAATTTCGGCATTTGATCAATTAATTACTAATTTGCTAATAAGCAAAAGAAACCTGAATCATTCTTGCTCTGAAAAAACTTTTCAGACGCAAGAATCATCGACAGTTATTCATGTTTGTCCAGTAATCTAATCTGTTGAGGCCAATCGTCATTTGGGATTTGTCGCAATGAAGGCCTAATCATTGTCTGAGGTACCGGTAAGCACTGGTACCCTTGATCTTGGTTTTCCCTATGAACTTGTCCTCCTGTTGGCATACGGACATCTTCTTCTCCAATGTCCCATCCGTCCACACTTGAAACACCGGTTTCTGTCGTTGCCTGGTCTGTGCACCTGTGCACTTGTATTGCTGGGCTGCATCTCTACATCCCTGAGTTGCCACTGCAATCTCTCGTTATCTCCTGAAACACGAAAAAATTCTCTGTACCGTCCTTTTTGGGGAGACAACTGGAAATCAGATGGGACAACTGTCACTTTCATGCCTAATTTCGAGGGCAGTTGTGCATTTGTCTCCTCCACGGTATCCTGTATCCTTTTTATTTTAAGTTCTAGATCCGTTATCCGTTCTTTCTGCTCCCGTTGTCTGGATTCACCATCCCAAAGATGGAATGCAAGCCAGTCTACCGTTAGATTCTGTCTCTTCCTGGCTTTCAATCTTTGTCCCAATCTTTCCAATGGACTTTGCTCAAATGTACCATCTCTTGGAAACTCCTCATCATGTCCCTTTGTCCACAAATACCAATTCTCGACCTGCCTTATAGCTTCGGCACCATAACGGTCGTACATATGATGTGTACAAGTACCTTTTTGTGGAATCTCTGGTTGTCCTTGTGTATTCTTGCAGGCTCCATTTCCCATTCTGCCTGTATGTGAATAACACTCAATATTCACTCAATGTACCAGGTAGATTACTAGGATCTGTGCTTTGGAATGCACCTGTACACACCTGTACTATATGTACTGTAAATAAAATCTACTGGAGTTTGTTCCACCTTTTATCAAAGTAGCGTTGGATGTATTGTAGCTTGTTCCTCTAACGCTTCACTCGTACCTCCAGGAAGGATCTCTCCACCTGTTCAAACGGTGATTTCCAGAGAATCTCTCTCACCTGTGGCTTTTGCACAACCCAATCTCACAGATCAGTAGATGAGCCAAATGGGTCAGGATGAAATGGGTGAATCCACAGGTATCTTGCTCTGTCGAAGGGAAAATCACACAATGGTAACCACATATATATATATCTATATATAGACTCCCCATCCTGCTCAATTTCCCAAGGTTGTCTTCACACTGATAATATCTCACAAAGATATCAAAGCTTCTTTCTTGAGACCACCTTTTGCTCAATCAATCAATCAATTTATTCAATTAAATCAATTCAATTATTTAATTTCATTCATTC
>NC_136265.1:285612-323112 GCF_964187855.1 Myxine glutinosa | reverse complement strand
TCGACGGATTGCTAAGCAATTCCGATCGCCAACCTCCCAGCCACGTGCCAAAGAGTTTGATGGTCAAATAATCCCAAATACCTTCAAGACACGCGACCGAAGAAACCGGGGATCGAACCCTCGCTTCCCACACTTTATTGCGTGCCGAACGGATTTGCACGGTGTGGAAAGCGGCGTTACCTGACGTGATTTACGGACCCAATTCAAGCCAAATTCGGTCTCGGATGATGCTCGGCCAATCGTGCAGCCTGGATGAGGTAAGGTCTGAAGGACGAACCGCCAACTCAAAGTCAGCACGAACGCCGAACTTCAACGCAGGTCAGACGAGCTTCAACGCAGGTTGTCGACCAGCTTCAAGATGAGTTGCGGGAGGGGCCAACGCTTGCAGGTCAGCCGGATCAGAGCGAGGGATCGGCAAAGAGCGATGGTTCAACACTTGCAGGTCGAATCAGAGAGGGGTGTTGTCGAAGACAGAGCAAGAGGGTCGGCGAAGCAAGAGCAAGAGGGTCGGCGAAGTAAAAGGCAAGAGCAAGAGCGAGAAAATGCGATGGGCGGGGTTTTTTATCAGACCCGAAAAGCTTCCAGAATGTTCCACAGCCTCCCATTGGCTGAGGTTGGTCACGTACTGACATTCAATCCTTCCTCCCCCTAGGAAGGTTTCAGTCCTCCTTCCCTCTTTCATTCGGGGAGGTTTCACAACCCATTGGTCGCTTGCTGGTGACGTGTCCCTGACTCCTCATTGGTCACGTGGGCTTCGCTTTTGGCCACGCCCTCCTTTTACATCAAAATGTCTTCCCTCCACCACACGGAGGTTTGAAATCCTGCCTAAATCAACGCATATTGGTCTCGATTATTACACAATGGAAAGGGGCTAATCTTTACATTCAATAAGAAATAACTTACCACTGCAGGCTGTATGCTGTCATGCAATTAACTATAGGGGGTTTGCCTTTATGGCAAAACCGCAACAATATATATATGTATATCTGTATGTATAAAAAAAAAAAACAAACAAAAAAAACAAATAAATATATCGTTACTGAGGAATGGGCTTATTTTAGCTGAGGATAATGACTGTGCCTGAGTTGCTGTGTTGTCATGATTTATACCAATCATAATACAAACAATTATTTTGCACAAATTTATTTGTTGTGTTTGTGATATTACATTTTTATAAGCAATTTAGGTTGAAGATTTAGGTTGAATGTTGTTTTTTTCAAGAAAGAACCCCTCAGCACATACCGAGGGGAGGGGTAGGTGCAGACTGGAAGTTTGGGACGATTACACCTCACCACCACGTAATTCAAAACACCTCACCACCATGTAATTCAAAACACCTCACCACCAAGTAATTCAAAACACCTCACCACCAAGTAATTCAAAACACCTCACCACCAAGTAATTCAAAACACCTCACCACCAAGTAATTCAAAGCACCTCACCACCAAGTAATTTAAAACACCTCACAGCCATAAAATACATAATAAAAACATCTCACCACCACAAAATTAAAAACACCTCACCACCACGAAATTGAAAACTCCTCACAGCCATAAAACACGTAATAAAAACACCACCACCACAAAATTAAAAACACCTCACCACCACGAAATTAAAACACCTCACAGCCATAAAACATGTAATAAAAACACCTCACCACCACGAAATTAAAAACACCTCACAGCCATAAAACACATAGTAAAAACACCTCACAGCCACTATATTAAAAACACCTCACCACGACGTAATTATAAATACCTCACCACCACGTAATTCAAAACACCTTACCACCACGTAATTCAAAACACCTCACCACCATGTAATTTAAAAACACCTCACCACCATGTCACTTAAAAACACCTCACCACCACATAATTCAAAATACCTCACCACCATGTGATTCAAAACCACCACAACGTTATTAAAAACACTTCACAACCACCACAGAAACAAAAGTTTGAGGGAGTCATTAAGTGACGTTAAGTAAGTAAGTGAGTTGTTCGAGAGACGCGCAACGAGGATCCCTTCCACCACCTGCTTGCCCTCATCGCGGGACGTGCTGTGACCGTGGAGAGCCATGCCGGGCGACGCCGCCGTTCCTGGACGACCAAGGCAGCGCGTGAACAGCATCCTGCCTGCAATTCCCCTTTGTGAGTGTGATCGGGCCCGTGTCTGGGATTTTAGCATAAGACTGTATAAGGCTGCTCTGTGTCTCTGTCTTCTACCAAATTGTACATACAAGTGTAAATAGTAATTAAATCCTGTTATTCCTTTATTTGACCGTCTCGTGTTTTCCATCATTGACTAAGCATGGTACAAATAGAACCGCTCTAATCAGGTTCCAATACCAAGGGTAACTGCACGGACCACGTGGTACGCAATCCGCTCGGTGTACCCAAATTACACGTGGCTCGTGCGAGGCTTGGTTCCCCGCTTCCGTGGCGGCGCAGGTATTTAGGTACGTGCGAGACTTGTCCCGAAACCCTACTTTGCGTTTGCCCGGAAGGGGCGTTTCAAGCCTCGGTTACGCCGGCCCAGAAAGAACAAGGGGCTTCATCTCCCCTTGGTAAGGGTAGGAAGGGCGGCGGAAAACCGTAACAATATATTTCCAGGGTGTTTCAAAAAGATGGACCCAATTTCAAAGCAGTATATTTCACGATGGCAACATGTTACAATTACACAAAAAGTTACAAACGGTTTAATGAGTTATCAAGTTTTACTTACCATTTTATAAATGCTCTATGTTCCCTCCACCTGCTGCAAGGACAACATTGAGACGATAGTTGAATTCGTCCCAAATGTCTCTCAGAGAGTCTTCTTTCACTGAAGTCACCGCTGCCGTGATTCTGTTTTTGAGGTCATCCAGATTAGTCGCTAATGGTTGCACAAAAACACGGTCTTTGACGTATCCCCACAAGAAAAAGTCGCAGGGTGTAATGTAGGGCTGTCAACCGAGCCGAGACCGGGACGAAATCCCGGCGGTTTCGGCTTTCGAGACGGTCTCGGGACGGTCCCGAGATAAATTGATTGACGCAATTTCTCGGTAAAAAAATCCCGGTTAAAATTCCAACTTCTTGCAGATATTTTCCATAATAGAGGCATTTATTGAGCCTTGCTTTCATTACTCTGCTTCTGCACAAGCATCATTTTTCGCAAGTGCAGCTGAACTGACACAAACGATGATAGATAAAGTAAACTCACTGTTCCAGGATTTTCCCCTTGTCAACAAACAATGCACTGCAAACGAATCCGAATTCCGAATCCGGATCTTCACCAACATCTAATCATGTCGTCCTTGTCACACATGCTGCATCTCCATAAAATTTCGTCCGAATCCGTCCACAACTTTTTGAGATATTGTGTTCACAAACAAAGGGACAAACAGACAGGAGTGAAAACATAACCTCCATCTACCTTTGGTGGCGGAGGTAACGAAATCAGGATAAAGGTCCCAATGAAAATCCCCCGCATCGCGGCTTTATTTAAACCGTCGAATCCTTCCGCTGTATCACTCCGCCTCGCTCCGCTTTACGCTGCGGTCACGTGTCCGTCCTTGGAGACGAGTTACGGAATGTGGTTGCTCTGGTCTTTAGCACATTAATATCGAGGGACTCGCTCGAGGCCCCGTGATTGGAGGGACGATGTTTATTTAGATTAAAAACACGTTTATAACGGATTATTCTACACACAATGTATTAATACAAGTACAATACATTATGTAGTTTTATGAAATGAGTTTTTGATGAACGTTTATGTTTAATTGCAACGCTAAATCTATAAGTTGTAAGAATCCCTCGGGGTTTGGTTTGACGGTTTGAATGTGAAAGTATTTTGGTTATCTTATCTCCACTTTAGGCCTGATAAGTTGATTACGTTTACTTTAGTCACAGAGTCAAAATAAGGAGGGGGGGGGGGGTGATCACTACACCGCCTGCTTTATAATTTACTAGCAGAAGTACCCGGCATTGCCGGGCGGGGGAGGGAAGGGGAACGGGGGGGGGGGGGGGGGGGGGAGCGAGCCCCTTGGCGATCACAACTCACAAAATGATAATGAAACTCCAACCGGGACTCGAATATGCCTGGGCAGAAACATTTTCTCCCTCTCTCTGACATTCCGAGCAAGAAATTACACGACAATACAAACTGTAATGAGATAACCCGGTCCCATCGGTGGCCGATCATCTGCATGTAGGCGGTGTATTTCATCCCGGTAAATGGAAGCTAAGTCGGAATTTAAGTACTCAACATCAGAAATGAATTTTTTTCATTGTTTATATATTGTAATGAAATTCCATTATTTTTGAAGCCTTATTATTTATTTATTTATTTATTTATTTTTTTTTTTTTTTTTTTTTTTTTTTACTTTGCCGGGAACTGAGCCGATCCGAGATCCCGTTATGAAAATTGAAAATTTATCGAGACGGTTCCGAGACGGGATTTTGAATCTAGCTAACAGCACTAGTGTAATGTCTGGGGATCTTGGGGGCCAAGAGTGTAGCGCCACGTCTTTGGGTCCCGTGCGACCTATCCAACGTTGAGGCAGTGTGTCATTTAGAAAACGTCGAACCTGCAGGTGCCAATGTGGCGGTGCTCCGTCTTGCTGAAAATTGAAGTCATCGGAATCTTCATTAAGTTGTGGAAAGAGCCAGTTCTGCAGCATTTCGAGATAGGTTTGCCCCGTAACTGTTTTTCCCTCGAAAAAGAAAGGGCCATAAACCTTTATTTGAGAAACGGTACAAAACACGTTCACTTTCGGGGAATCACGCTCATGCTCTACAGTTTCCTGTGGATTCTCTAGTCCCCATATGCGCACATTGTGACAGTTAACTTTACCGCTTCGATGAAACGTTGCTTCATCACAAAAAATCAAACGCGGTAACAAGCTGTCGTCTTCCATGATCTGTAACATCGCATCACTGAATTCTACACGCTTTCCTTTGTCACCTGTACGAAGAGTCTACCAGTTGCAACCGGTATGGCCTCAGGATTAAACGTCGCCTTAACACACGCCAGACAGTCGTATGAGGGATCGCAAGTTCTCGGCTGGCACGACGAGTGGACTTGCGCGGGCTACGCAGAAAACTCTCTTGAATTCTTCTCATGCTTTCCTCTGAAGTGCGTGGTCGCCCTGGGCTATTCCCCTTACATAAACAGCCAGGTTCCTCAAATTGTCGGTACCAACGACGAATGCTCTTTGGCATTGGCGGACCAATGCCAAAACGCCGTTGAAACGCACGCTGCACCGCAATTACGGATTCAGTCTTGCTGAAATGCAGAACGCAAAACGCCTTGTGTTGCGGGGTCGCCATCTTGCGAACGACTGAGGCTAGAGGCTGTTGAGTGTTGGTGCGCTGGGAGAGCCATCTAGCGGTGGTCATTTGAAACTCTATGCCCCGCCCTTTCAAGGGGTAAGAGGTTCATTTATGGGCGGTTCGTGGTTGCAGAGATATAGCGATTTCAAATCGGGTCCATCTTTTTGAAACACCCTATATATATATATATATATATATATATATATATATATATATATATATATATATATATATATATATATATACTAGCAGAAGTACCCGGCATTGCCGGGCGGGGGAGGGGAACGGGGAAGAGGAGGGGAGAAGAGGGGGAGGGGGGGAGAAGAGGGGGGAGGGGGAGGGGAAAAGACGGGGGGAGGGGAGTAGGAGGGTGGGAGGGGGAGGGGAGGGAACGAGGGGATAGGGGGAGGGATGGGAGAGGGGGATGGGGGAAGGGGTAGGGCAGAAAGGAAGGGTTAGGGGGAAAGGGAGGAGCATGGGGGAAAGGGAGGGGAGGGGGATGGGGAATGGGTGGGGCGGAAAGGAAGGGGTAGGGGGGAAAGGGAGGGGCATGGGGGAAAAGGGAGGGGGGAAGGGGTTGGGGGAGGGGGTGGGGAAGGGGTATGGCAGAAAGGAAGGGGTAGGGGGAAAGGGAGGAGCATGGGGGAAAGGGAGGGGGAGGGGGGAGGGGGAAGGGGTAGGGCGGAAAGAAAGGGGTAGGGGGGAAAGGGAGGGGCATGGGGGAAAGGGAGGGGGATGGGGAAGGGGAGAGGGTAGGGTGGAGGGGAAGGGTAGGGGGAGGGGAGGGGGGAAAGGGAGGGGGAGGGGGAGGAGGGGCAGGGGAGGGGAGGGATATAGATGGTTACTGGCAATTGATCACATCCACAAATTATGTAATCCACACAATTTATGTACTTTACATAACGTTAATAGGAATACATGGCCGTGTAGATGGGAAATACAGTTTGTTTGAAATAAATCACAAATATCAGATGAAAGTGAAAAAAAACCTATGTGGTGTGAATGGCAATGTTCCTCGCTGAAATGTGAAAAAACTGAATTACGTGCGAACGCATAACTGTGAGATTATGGCGGCAAAGTTGGAACATCACGTGATCGCTCTGAGCGAATCAGCGCACTGCTCTGCCATTCCGGTCATAATATTCCTCGCTGAAATGCGCTGAGGTAAAAATATGGTTAAAAATATTATGAAATAAATTTTTAGGTCGACCATGTTCGTACCAGGCTCAATGGCCATGTTTGTGCCAAATATCAAGTTCGTGAGCCTCTCCGTTTAGGAGTCTATCGGTAACATCACACACACACACACACACACACACACACACACACACACACACACACACACACACACACACACACACACACACACACACACACACACACACACACTGTTATATATATATATATATATATATATATATATATATATATATATATATATATATGTATGTATATATATATATATATACATATATATATATATATATATATATATATATATACAGGGTGGGTGGAAAGTCGCTCCCTATTTTAAAGTACTTATAATATATTCTATAATATATATATTAACCCTACCTAATTATAGATAATTCTATCGATCATAATTTATAAGTACTTTAAAATAGGGAGCGACTTTCCACCATGTGTAAATCATGTCATGATTTCGACCAATCATAATACAAACAATTATTTTGCACAAATTTATTTGTAGTGTTTGTGATATTACATTTTCATAAGCAATTTAGGTTGAAGATTTAGGTCGAATAAGTAAAAAAAATTCAAAAGAGAACCCCTCAGCACATACATATGGGAGTATATGTGCAGACTGAAAGTTTGGGACGATTACACCTCACCACCACGTAATTCAAAACGCCTCACCACCACGTAATTCAAAACGCCTCACCACCACGTAATTCAAAACGCCTCACCACCACGTAATTAAAAACACCTCACCACCACGTAATTCAAAACACCTCACCACCAAGTAATTTGAAACACCTCACCACCAAGTAATTCAAAAGACCTCACCACCACGTAATTCAAAACACCTCACCACCAAGTAATTTGAAACACCTCACCACCACGTAATTCAAAACGCCTCACCACCACACAATTCAAAACACCTCACCACCAGGTAATTCAAAACACCTCACAGCCACGTTATTGAATTTCACCACCACGGAAACAAAAGTTTGAGGGAATAGTTCAGTGACAACATAGATACTGCCCAGATATGTAAATATATCGATGTAAATATATACAGTCACGTGAAAAAGTAAGTACACCCCATGTAAAGTTTTGACTTTTTCAACATATTTCAACATACAGCTATTTGATCCTCATTTCAACAACATTGATAGATAAAGGTGATATAATATAACAAATATCATGAAACATTTACATTTTGTAGTCCATTGTATAATTTAAATATACATAAATGCAAATTTCGCATGTGGAAAAAGTAAGGACACCCTTGGCTCGAATAGGTGGTATTGCCCCTTTTGGCAGAAACAACCTCAAGTAGGCATTTCTTATAACTGTCTACCCATCTCTGACATCGACTGGGAGAAATTTTCGCCAACTCATCCATGCAGAATTATTTCAGCTGTGCGATGTTTGAGGGGTTTCTTGCATGCACAGCTCGTTTCAAATCCCCCCACAGCATCACGATGGAATTTAGATCCGGGCTTTGACTTGGCCATTCCAGAACCCTCCATTTCTTTCTTTTCAGCCATTCCTTGGTGGATTTACTGGTATGTTTAGGGTCATTGTCATGTTGCAAGGTCCACCTTCGGTTGAGCTTCAACTCTCCAACAGATGGCCTCACATTATCCTCAAGCACCCTCTGGTACAATGAAGAATTCATAGTGGATTCTATGATGGTGAGCTGCCCAGGCCCTGATGCAGCAAAGCTGCCCCAAACCATAATATTTCCACCACCATGCTTTACAGATGGTATCAGGTTCTTATGGTCAAATGCTGTCTTTGGTTTTCGCCAAACATGTCTTCTGGTACTGTCGCCAAATAGCTCTACCTGTGACTCATCTGTCCAGAGAACATTGTTCCAGAAGTACTGGTCTTTGCTGAGGTGTTCATTGGCAAACTTTAGTCTTGCCCTGATGTTCTTTCTGGACAGCAAAGGTTTCCTCCTGGCACACCTCCCATGTAGATCAAATTTGTGCAGCCTCTTTCTAATGGTAGACTCGTGCACTTTGACATCAACAGTGGCAAGAGCTACCTGTAGGTCCCGTGATGACATACTGGGGTTCTTCGAGACTTCTTTCAGCATCTTGCGGTCTGCTCTCGGGCTGAACTTGCTGGGGCTGCTTGGCCTGAACAAGTTGGCAGTTGTTTGGAATCTTCTCCACTTGAAGATGATCTTCCGGACAGTCGAATGATTGATTTCAAATTGTTTGGAGATCTTTTTAAATCCCTTCCCAGACTCGTAGGCATCTATAACATTCTTTCTGAAGGCCTCAGAGAGCTCTTTTGATCTTGGCATGGTGACGCTGCACACTTCAACAACAAAGAGCAAACCAAACTGAATGTCTGAGGTTTAAATAAGACAGGTTCCTCCAAGATCCTCTCTAACGATGTTCTAATCATTTGCACCTGAGCTGGTGCACCTGATTCTAATTTTAGGTATTTGAAGTAGTGATAAATGTAGGGGTGTACTTACTTTTCCACATGCGAAATTTGCATTTATGTTTATTTAAATTATACAATGGACTACAAAATGTAAATGTTTCATGATATTTGTTATATTATATCACCTTTATCTATCAATATTGTTGAAATGAAGATCAAATAGCTGTATGTTGAAATATGTTGAAAAAGTCAAAACTTTACATGGGGTGCACTTACTTTTTCATGTGACTGTATATATATATATATATGTTACTAATGAAGCACACTAACCCTATGACATGACGCTGACATCATGTGTATAATTTTTACCAACACATCATCTCCAAACTAGGAAGCATCCACGTGGTGCTCAAGTTTTTACAGACCGAGATTAAATCTCTATGGTCACAAATAGACAAAGGCAGAGATGTCGATTTGGATTTCGCCCTTGTTATGGGCCTTATGAGGCCTGCCTTTTTTATCATAAAAAATGTAAAAAATCAAACATTTAAACAGCCTTGGACGTGCACCTTGACCCCACGGCCAAGGCACACTGTCTATCAAGATTGTCCCATTGGCATACACATGCACCTCAACCCAAAGGCTGAAGCACATGGTCAATCAAAACATGCACCCTGACCCCGAAGGGTCAGAATGCATGGTCATACAATTGGACCCCTCCTCCATAGGAGTGAGTCTCCACGACTTCAACACCATGCCGTCCCATGAGGCCTTATTTTTCTCTCATTAGGACAACATACTGCAAATTGTTTATTTGTGACCAATCTGAGCCGTTAATACACACAGGTTGAACCCCCTAACTTGACTCGGAAGCAAGGCACAGATTGAGTCTCACCCCAGCAATTGCTGCACAACCTGTTAGCAACAAGTTTAGCCTGCCACGCTGACACATTGTCTCTGCCCTGGTCATCAACAATTAGGAGGTTTGCAGTCAGGAACATTAAATTAAACTAAAGAAGCACACTAACCCTATGACATGATGCTGACATGTACGTAAATTATTCCAACACATCACCTCCAAGCTAGGACACATCCATGCGGCACTCAAGTCTTTACAAATTGAGATTAAAGCTCTATGGTCACAAATGGACGAAGGCAGAGATGTCAATCTCGATTTTGCCCTTATTACTCATGGGGACAACACACTGCTGCTCATGAGGACAACACACTGCTGATCGTTTATTTGTGACCAAACTAAGCCCCCAATAAGCACAGATCAAACTCTATAACTTGAGGAGGCAGCAAGGCACAGATCGAGTCTCAACACAGCAGCTGCTGCACGATCTATTGGCAACAAGTGTCACCGTCCCTTAGCCTTTTACCTCGAGTGACTTCATGCATTGTTTGGGTCGATTTCCATAAAAAAGCAGGAAAGCCACAAGATTACCTCTCAGGGTGGACAGCACAGAACAGACTGGATTTTAGTGGTGGTAAGGAAGTGACAGCTGTGGAGGATTAAGTATTACAAGGCAGTTGCAGAGAGCACATGCCTGGTGAAAATGAAGAAAAGGAGGGCGGTTAAGAGCAGATGTCGGAAGGTTATTAGGTGGGGAGGCAACCAGATGCAGGGTTTCTGCACCTGTATGGGCAGGAGAAGAAAGCGGCAAGGAGAGCTATGGACAAGGTGAAGGATGATATGAAAGAGGAGGTGTGAAACAAGTTGGAAGAGGATGATGGGAGGAAGATAATTAATCTATAAATTGGCTTGTGACTGGAATGAGGATAGCAATGACATGAAGGGGGAGGGAGGGTGGTGATGAAGGATTGGGGAGGGGGGGTCAGTGATGATGGATGGGGGGGGGGGTGGTGATGAAGGATGGGGGGGGCGGTGATGAAGGATGGTGGCAGGAGGCTAGTGACAGAGACGGGTCAGTATTGAAGGTGTGTGAAGGATATTTCAAACAGCTGTTGAACCGGGAAGGAAGCAACACCAAGCTGGAGCTACCGAGTTATGTGGAGGGAAAAGTGGAGTTGGTGGAGATCACAGAAGAGGAAGTGCAGATGGCATTGAGGGGATGAAAAAGAGAAGAGTGCCAGGCATTGATGAGGAATGTACAGAAATGATAATTACAGTGGGAGAAGTCGGAGCAAGGTGGACAAAGAGGTTGTTGAATGTATGTATGAGTGGTGGGTCAATTCCGGAGGGGTGGAGGACAGGGTTAATTGTGCCGATATGGAAGGGGAAGGGAAATGTTCAAGATTTAGGGAAGTACAAGGGCATTACACTCCTTCGTCATGTCATGAATATGCTGGAGAGGGTTCTGGACAGCAAGATAAGGAAGAGTGTGGAAAAGGAGATTGGTGAAGAGCAGCAGGGGTTTAGAAAGGGTAGGGGGTTGATAGATGGGATGTTCATGCTGAGACAGCTGGTGGAGAAGAGGTTGGAGGTGCAAGGTCAAATGGCATTTTGATTTGTGGATCTGGAGAAGGCCTCCGACACTGTCCCGAGAGAGTTAGTGATTGTGACACTGAGATGGATGGGAGTGAGGGAAGCAGAAGTTAGTTTGGTGGAAGGGATGTATTGTTACGGACGCGGTTAGATGTTATGATGGGCCGAGCGGATGGTCCACCGCGACCTAACAGTTCCCCCGATTCTTCCCCAACTCACCCGATTCCACCCGAACGTTGGCCAAATCGCGCTACGCTAAATCAATGATTGGAAAGGACACAACGACTGGGATAAATGAGACGACGCAAGGGGTACAGTTCTCAAGACCTCCGGAGGAGGGTATAATTAGTGGTGGAGAAAAGGGGTAGATTACAAGGTAGAGTGAGGTAAAGACACAGAAGAGATAGGCACTTAGATACAATCTTATCTTAGCCCAGACAGACCACAGACAAACGGAACAAGGCTGACTTACACAGGGATTGATGGCAGGGAAGGACAGGTAGTTCGATAGCACAAGGTGCACCTTGGCTCGGGGACAGGATCAAGCACGGTCCAAGACATGCAGGGAGGCCTCACAGCGCTCGGATGTGGCGTCTTTCTTTCTCCAAGCTTAGCGCGCATCTGACGTCACCTCCCTTTTCCTGCGCATGCTCAGCGGGGAGTCACACGCCCTCGGCTGGTTGGCTCCGCCCCAGATGGGACCGGTCCGCCGCTTCCATTGGGTGCGGGGGTTACCGGGCTCCGCCCTTGACGAGGAGCTGACAGGGAGCCCCTATTTGGTAACCCCGTCGAGCACATGTTTGATGGCGGCTCGTGGGGAAGGCCTCATGCCCTCCCAACACCCCCTACCAACCAAGCCGGAGTGAGGACGCGCACTCCCTGTGCACGCCGCCGCCGTTGCTGATGTTGTTGTTGTTGTTGCTTCTGAACCGTGAGGAAGAGCTGCGGGGAGGTATTGGGAGGTCCTAAACTTCCTAACGGTGCCATACAATCACATTCTGGTGCAACGAAGGGTCAGAATTAATGGAAACGAATCCTTAACTGACATAGACTAAGAATAACTAGCAAGATGTCCTATAGTTGTCTACGTGAGATGCGGTGGACCTGGATGCGACATTTAATGGGGGGAAATAGGGGGAGGTCGGGTCTACAGAGTGTTGTTTACAGAAAATGGGACTAGGGAATGGGGGATTGGGGATAGTTGGGAAGTATTGAGGAAATAGGGGAATATTTACAAGCGGATATGGATGGATGCAAATCCCATATCCGCAACATTGCACCCTTCTCTACCTCGGGGCGTCCCAACCCGATAAATTTTTACCTACTTTAGTGTGGCACTCAGATGTAGTTCCCTCTACTATTAACTCAACCCTGAGTGCGACAGTTTTACAGATGTTCACAAATGAGTAAATATGTCCCCCTGCGACGTTGCACCCTTCTCCTAACAGAAACGCACCCACAGGATAACCGAATCGCGGAAAGCATCCTCAAACTAAACATACAGCCGGTAGGGAGCATTATTTATACAACACTGATATTTACACTACGATCCAGGACCTGTTCTTTGAGGAACACATGCAGATGTTATGCATAGAGAGAGCACGCATGCCAGCATCGATACACCAACCCACGAGTGCCCTGTGGCCCTACGGCCTTTAATAATGTGCAGAGCACCCCGTCCAAGCACCAAAAGCACCACCCCATTATGCACAGTCAGCACCATCCGGTGCACCAATAAAGTGTTCAATAATAAATGCACAATCAAGTGTCCATGGTCACCGGTGGTGTCGCAGCCGGCCGATGTTCTGCCGCTGGTCTTGCCTTCATGGAGTGCACTTGGCCTTCTGGCTTCTTTAGAAATAAAGAAAGGTGCCAACCGCGTCCATTTCTGAATTGTGGCCGTCAGGGGGGCCAACTAAAAGTGGTGCACCTGTATGGCATAGGTGCCACGTTGACCCAGAGGTCCATCCACGGATGGTGCTTGCCCGCAAAAGAACTGCGGTCCATGGTGGGCGGCCACAAAAATTGCGGTCCATATGGTGTATCGATCCAGGCAGCAAGCAGCGGAGGTACAGGCCCACAACTGCGGAGCCAGCACCTCTCTCTCCTCTCTCTCTGCCCCAAAGCCAGATCCTCGGAGGTGGGAGACAAAAGAAGACAAGTGAGTAAGGTGGTAAGGGCGCAAAAGTGCACGCAATTCAAGGTAATGCACACTGGGGGCACATGGGAACCAGGTGAGACAGGTACGTTCCTACCGTACGCCCCCCCCCCCCACCAGGTAACCTACATTGCCCCTCCCTTACCCCTTACTGTATCCACAAAACACAACACTACCCATAAACATCTACTTTACACATCAACAACCGTCCCTACTGTCTTCCCCGTTCCTCCAATAAACCAAATTCGTCTTCTCTCCCTCCTAACCAATCAAATTTGCCATTTCCAACTCTCATCCAAATTTGCCATCTCCAACTCAACATCAAAATTTGCCATCACCAATTCATCATCAGTCCCTCCTAAGGAGGGAGAGATGGAATCACCCCAATGTCTCATCCACGTCGTGATGCGTCTCACAAATCCACACAGCAATTCTCCTTTCCTGCAACACAGAACAAAGGAACACAGGTGTGGAGTCATCATCATCACCTCAGGTAAGTGGCTGCGTATGGTGCGACAGGTTCATCAATCCTAACTATTTCCTAAATGACTTTAACAACTTTACATTACCCGGGGTCTTTCTCTGCCAATCCATTGGCCAACTTACACTATGGGTTCTAAAAACCAATTCCCATTGGCCAAACTGTGGTGCTTCTCAAGTTGGGGTCTCACTCCCCCGATTCATCACTCGGTGCCCCCGCACAATTTCGGTGGCTGGGTCGTGTGACGCTCCCAGCTGGTCCGCCCACCTGCACACCTCCACCACTGTTGTTGCCTACCGAGCTCACCTGCTCCTCACCCTAACCTAACTAACTGGGGAAGGCCCTCTCGCACTCTCACCCCCTCAGTGCCCTCTCTGGCACGGGCTGCCCGATCCACACCCGGGATCCTCAGGCACCCACTGACACTAACGGCTCCCAGAGCCCACCTGCGGCCTCACCTGGCCGACATCTAACAGTGGCGGAGTGCCCAACCATTCACACACATACTAACAGGCCACACGACCAGCCAATTTCACCACACCAATGCACCCATCCACAATACCATTCTGCAACCGCACCACAAATGCCAATATCCAACCACAATTTACCTATACCTTCTAACTATTCTTTAAACTACCCTCCCCGGGTACTCGTGAAAAGGGGTCCACTCTTCCCCCATCCACACCTTCGCACCATGCACACCACTCCGTACCACTTACTCCAACTCTCTCCACACCACTCATTCTCTGCTCCATATATTCCACACACCTGTACTTGCACACCTGTGCTCTCATACTTGGTGCTGCCTGCACCCTTCTCTCCCCCAAGTGCATTCGCGCTGATCCACCACACTCACTACTCATACACTGCTCCACACACCTGTCCAGTTCTCACACAGCATCATTTCATCTAACTACTCCCCTTTGAAACTTGCGCTTCCCAGTCGCCCCTTGAAACTATTGCGCTCCCACGTCATTATCATCCCCACTACAGGTATCCTTGTCACTAACTAACCTTAACGTTACCTAATGTCATCTTCGCTAGATCCCTACACACAATATCCTAACCCACCATGGCTAGTTTTCACTGCCATAAACCCCATAAACTAGTGCGCATTTGCCCCATTCATGGGAAGGGTGGCAGGGATGCCACCCTTACCCACCGTCATACGGCGCGAGTGGGACCTTGTGGGACCACCTCGTATGCGAGTCGTTGCCCGCCTGCCGGACCCCGTGCGTCGCCCCTTGCGGGGTCAGCGCGGGGCCGAACCGGCCGGGCCCCCACAGTACATTACCCCCAAGGGGCTCCCGTGCCTCCTCTGTCCCTCTAAAAACTACCCCTGTTGGTGTCGATGCATGGGTCACACTTCCGCAACCCGCTACCCATTCCATACCACCACAACCTTGCTCACTCACACCTCGCACCTCTCCCATCACCGGACCCTCTCGCTCGCACCCTCGTTCCATACCCTCCGGACCAGCCATACACCTCACTCTTGGCCTCTCACGAACATCCGGGTCCATCTCGACCCCCAAGCTTATTAAATCACCTGGCGCATCATACGCACGACCATATTGGTCACCACTTACACCGGGTCCTCTTTCTCTTCGCTTCTCCTCCATCACCTGCGAATCCCTCATCCGGTTAATGAGCACATCATCACGATCCGAACACAGACTTTGGACCAATTCTTTTACTTCCTCCTTTATCTCTTTCTTATCCTCTCTCCGTCGCTTCTTAATTTCGCTCACCCCTTCTTCCACTTCTTCCAATTTCTGCTTCACCTCCTTCATCTCCTCGTGCGCCCCCTTAAGTTCTTCCTCTAACTCCACCTTATTTTTTTCTATGTGCTCCCGCACCTCCCGCTCTTTAACCTCCATCACCTCTACCACCTTGTTCATTTTCCTCGTCAGGTCCTCATGTACCGTCTGACACTCTTTTTTAATTACCCCTACGTCCTTTTTCATCTCCTTCTGTGTCGATTTTAAACCCTCTATTACCGCTGTGTTCTTCTTTACCTGGTCCCCCAACTCCTTTTGTCCCACTGTCAGTTGTTCTACTCCCAGCGTCAACTCCTCTATACCACCTTGCAATTTTACAGTCCCCTTTCTCACCTCCTTCTCCATGCGCGCCTTACAGTGCCTCACCTCCTCGCGCACTCCTCCGACCTCCTCACTCACACCTCTTCTGATCTCCTCTCCCATCATTTGCATCTCCTGCCCAGATGCCACCCTCATCTGCTCCATTTCCTCCCTGTAAGCATCCAATTTAGTTTCTACCCCCATTCTGACCCCCTCTATCTGCTGCCCCATTTTTTTAACTTCCCTTTCCGCTTGGTCCCTCATGTCCCTCAATTTGCCTTCCATACTGTTTTCTAACCCCTCTAACCCCTTTTTCATCCCTTCCATTTGATTCTCTTGAGCGGCCATTCTGTTTTCTACCCCCGTTAACCCCTCCTGTATTTCCCCTAATCTATTGTCTAATCCCTCTATTCTACTCCCTAACCCTCCGATCTGGGCCCGCATGTCATCCCTTAAACCCCCGATCTGGTTTCCCATGTCATCCCTTAAACCCCCGATCTGGTTTCCCATGTCATCCCTCAATTTCTCGCTATTGGACCCCATCCTTTGTTCTAACTGTTCCCCCATTTCTCCCATTTTGCCCCCCATTCTGCCCCCCAATCGCTCACTGTCAGCCCTCATCTCGTCCTTCTGCAGGCTGAGGGACGCCTGCATTTGTACCATAAATTGCTCCATGAGGGCCTGCATTTGGGCCATCCCTCCCACTTGTGCAGCGGGTGCGGCCGCCGTAGCCATGTGCGAGGCGCCATTTTGCGCGCCCGCAACCTCGTGCGCGAGAGCGCCATCTTGCGAACCTGCCGCCCTCACTGCTTCGCTCTCCTCTTGTCCCTCAATTTGGTCCTGGATCGATCCTGCCTCACTCTCCTCTACCGGAACCCAGCCGTCTTGATCTGCCATAGCGCGACTTTCAAAATTCGGGTTTTTTGTAAAACAAAACAATTTCCAACTGCTTGTAATTTTGAGCGCGTTAAGCGCGCTTCGGGCCTCGTATCTCACTCCTCGACACCAATTGTTACGGACGCGGTTAGATGTTATGATGGGCCGAGCGGATGGTCCACCGCGACCTAACAGTTCCCCCGATTCTTCCCCAACTCACCCGATTCCACCCGAACGTTGGCCAAATCGCGCTACGCTAAATCAATGATTGGAAAGGACACAACGACTGGGATAAATGAGACGACGCAAGGGGTACAGTTCTCAAGACCTCCGGAGGAGGGTATAATTAGTGGTGGAGAAAAGGGGTAGATTACAAGGTAGAGTGAGGTAAAGACACAGAAGAGATAGGCACTTAGATACAATCTTATCTTAGCCCAGACAGACCACAGACAAACGGAACAAGGCTGACTTACACAGGGATTGATGGCAGGGAAGGACAGGTAGTTCGATAGCACAAGGTGCACCTTGGCTCGGGGACAGGATCAAGCACGGTCCAAGAGATGCAGGGAGGCCTCACAGCGCTCGGAGGTGGCGTCTTTCCTTCTCCAAGCTCAGCGCGCATCTGACGTCACCTCCCTCTTCCTGCGCATGCTCAGCGGGGAGTCACACGCCCTCGGCTGGTTGGCTCCGCCCCAGATGGGACCGGTCCGCCGCTTCCATTGGGTGCGGGGGTTACCGGGCTCCGCCCTTGACGAGGAGCTGACAGGGAGCCCCTATTTGGTAACCCCGTCGAGCACATGTTTGATGGCGGCTCGTGGGGAAGGCCTCATGCCCTCCCAACACCCCCTACCAACCAAGCCGGAGTGAGGACGCGCACTCCCTGTGCACGCCGCCGCCGTTGCTGATGTTGTTGTTGTTGCTTCTGAACCGTGAGGAAGAGCTGCGGGGAGGTATTGGGAGGTCCTGAACTTCCTAACGGTGCCATACAATCACATTCTGGTGCAACGAAGGGTCAGAATTAATGGAAACGAATCCTTAACTGACATAGACTAAGAATAACTAGCAAGATGTCCTATAGTTGTCTACGTGAGATGCGGTGGACCTGGATGCGACATTTAATGGGGGGAAATAGGGGGAGGTCGGGTCTACAGAGTGTTGTTTACAGAAAATGGGACTAGGGAATGGGGGATTGGGGATAGTTGGGAAGTATTGAGGAAATAGGGGAATATTTACAAGCGGATATGGATGGATGCAAATCCCATATCCGCAACAGTATAAAGCCCCAGTCATACCGGATTTGAAGGATGAAGTGGGACAAATCGTTGTCGACCCAGATGGAATTAAAGGAAGATGGAAAAGATATATGGAAATGCTGTTGAATACAGAGAATGAATGGGATGGCAACATGGAGAGTAACCCAGTTTTAGGACCGGCAGAGAAGATAACTGAGAAGGAAGTTGAGGAAGCGATAAAAGCAATGAAGGGTAGAAAAGCGGGAGGGCCGACGGGAGTTGTGGGAGATATGTTGAAGGCAGCAGGAAGTTGGGGTGTGAAGAGAATGACAGAGATCTGTAATCTGGTGGTGAAAGAAGGCCGCATTCCAGTGGATTGGGAACTGAGTACCCTCGTCCCTCTATACAAGGGGAAAGGTGACCCTCTGGAGTGTGGCTCGTACCGAGCGATAAAGTTATTGGAGAATGGAATGAAGGTATTGGAAAGGGTGTTGGAGAGGAGGATAAGGAAGAAAGTGAAGATTGACGAAATGCAGTTTGGATTTATGCCAGGAAGAGGAACGACAGACGCGCTTTTCATTGTGAGGCAGTTGCAGGAGAAGTACATGGAGAAGAGGAAGAAGTTGTTTCTTGGGTTTCTTGATCTGGAGAAAGCATTCGATCGGGTTCCACGCAAAGTATTGACATGGGCATTGAGGAAGTTAGGAGTGGAGGAATGGTTGATCAGAGTCGTGATGGCAATGTACAAAAGAGCGCGCACAGCTGTAAGGAAGAAGGACGGGAACAGTGGTGAGTTTGAGGTGAAGGTGGGAGTGCATCAGTGGTCGTTACTAAGTCCACTACTATTTGTAGCTGTGATGGAGGTGCTGGCTCAGAACGTAAAGGAGGGTTTACCGTGGGAGTTGTTGTATGCAGATGATCTGGTGTTAATTGCGGAAAGTATGGATGGACTGAAGGAAAAGATGAACACGTGGAAGGAATGTATGGAGACAAAAGGTCTGAAGGTGAATATCGGAAAGACGAAGGTGATGGCAAGTGGTAAAGCATGTGGTGAGGTGGAAAGAACTGGGAAGTGGCCCTGTGCTGTGTGTAGGAAGGGTGTCGGAGTGAACTCCATTCAGTGTACAATGTGCGCTGAGTGGGTTCATCAAAAATGTAGTGGTCTGAGAGGGTCATTAACCAGTGTGGCAGCTACATTCAAATGTAAGGTGTGCACAGAGGGAGCTGCAGATGGAGGAAATGTTGAGTTGGATCTTGGAGACGGCGTGAAGCTGGAAGGTGTGAAAACATTTTGATACCTCGGAGACATGCTGAATGGAGAAGGTGGATCAGACTCGGCAACGGTTGCTCGAGTGAGATGTGCATGGAAGAAGTTTCGGGAATTGAGTGGCGTGCTGATGATGAGGGGAGTGTCGTTGAAGCTGAAGGGAAAGGTGTATGCTGCATGTGTGAGAAGTGTTATGATTTATGGGAGCGAGACATGGGTAATGAACGTAGAGC
Source organism: Myxine glutinosa (assembly GCF_964187855.1). Taxonomy (NCBI): domain Eukaryota; kingdom Metazoa; phylum Chordata; class Myxini; order Myxiniformes; family Myxinidae; genus Myxine; species Myxine glutinosa. Next base: position 303,435 of record NC_136265.1, on the reverse strand, counting down.
AGCACGAAGGTTGGAAAGGGTGGAAATGCGAATGGTTCGACGGATGTGCGGAGTATCGTTGAGAGAGAGGAAGACAAATGATGAATTGCGAAAGATGATGGGAATAGAGCCTGTGATTGATGCTGTGAAGAGGAACAGGTTGAGATGGTTTGGTCATGTGTTGAGGAAGGATGAAAGTGACTGGTTGAGAAGAGTGATGGAAATGAATGTAGAAGGAAGTAGAAGACGGGGAAGACCGAGAAAGACTTGGCTAAAGATGGTGGAAGAAGAAATGCGGGCAAGGGGGTTAACAAGGAGAGATGCAGAAAATAGGGCAAAATGGAGAAGATTGTCATGGGGACCGCAAGGCTAACCCCCGCTCTAGCAGGGAAAATGGCCTTTAAAATGCATGTTGTGTTGTTGTATACCGGATTTAAGTGGCCACGAATCGCCCTGATCACCCCCGATCTGGCGATTCCCCGCACCAACACGACTTTTCGGGAAGATCGGCTGTAAATTTTCCCACAGTCATACCAAAACACCCCTGCCACGACTCCCGTACGATCGCGCCGTGACCGCCGCGCCGACAAAGCCCGATCCGCCAAGTGCGCGGCAAGATCTCCACAAGTCCTAGCCCTTGCCCACACGTCTTCGCCCCGATCCGCCCCGATCCGCCCCGATCCGCCCCGATCCACCCCGATCCCACTATGACCGCACTACGACGGCACTACGACCTCACTACGACCTCACTACGACCGCAGTACGCACGCGTCCGAGCCCAACTGCGCGGCGGCCGTCCTTGCCCTATATAAGAACGGCCAAGAATCGCGCCGACCTAACTACGATCTTAAATTATCTCAGGGCTTCCTGAAAAGCGCTATATAAAATAAATGCATTATTATTATTATTATTAAAATTCAGACGACGCTAATTCACGTTATTTTTGTATGTCGTTTATATAAATCATCAACTCCAAGCCTTCCAATGATGCCGCCAGCCAGGAAGAGGGGGAGGGGATCCAGAAGACCATCTGGAGTTGAGCCATGTTAGCCAGCAACTGCAACCTTTCTTGACCTTCAGCCATCGTTGTTCTTCTTGGAATCGATGTGACCAGCTTGGAATCAGGAGATGAAATGATTTCGCCACCGGGGATCGCCTATATATCCCCGGCTTGTGACAGGTCGTACTGGCGCCTACTGGTGCTTACTGCATGCTTACGGCAGTCTTGGCGGAGTCTTGTTAATTCGTGAGAGATCGGCAATGATCGTGAGTCGTCGTACTGCTGCGCGAACGTGGCCGGGACGGATCGGGGCAATTCTTGGAAGATCGTGATGGCAGTCGTACGGCGTCCATGTGAGGACATACGGCGGTCGTATCAGTGCTTGCTGGATGCGGAGCGAATCGTGGCAGCCAAGTTTCCCGACCGCCGCAAGACACTCCACGACCATTTTCCTGATGCCCACACGCGCCCGTACGACACCCTCCAGACAGCAGCAAGAGTTTGAAAAACGCCACGAATCGCCACGATAATTTTGAACAGTTCAAAATTATCGGGGCGGCTTCCCGTCTCGACCTGAACTGCCAAGTACACCCCCGATCATCCAGGAATCGCCAGGACCCCAATACGATCTGGCCAAGAATGTCGCCCCGATCTTAGGTCGTGGCGATTCGTGGCCTGAAAATGGCCGGTATGACTGGGGCTTAAGGGAATGAAGGGAAGAGTTTTGGTTGGTCCTGGGATTTCGGAGGAGTTTAGTGTGAACATCGGTTTGAGGGAGGGAAGTGCTCTTACTCATGTTTATCATGGTGATGTAGCTGGTAAACAGGAAGATAAACATGAAAGATATTCTGAGGAGGATATTGCACGTGGGTGATCTGGTTGTTATGATAAAAATTTGGCGGGAGATGCAGGAAGTATAATCTCATTTTATGTGGTCAATTTTTTTTGAAATCCAAACAGCCCTCGACCTTTCTTTCGATGAAACAGGAGGCCGTGCAAAATTTATAGTAAACACTTATATTTATATTCCTCAAATAAAGGGATGAGCTATCTATCTAAATTACATAAAAGCCAGTACCTTATTGGAACATGTATGTGCGGACGGACTGCCTTCGCCCCCATTGGTTGGGCAGCTGTCCTGAATCCCCCCACCGAATAATCAGAGATTTTTAGTCGATAAGTTATTTGGTGATGGTAAATGTGTTTATGTTCTAGTTTTTAAGTCCTACTTTATTGGTGGACTGGGATGAGAATATTCATGTCAAACTGAGACGAAAAACTTAATTATGTATGCAAATTCTGTGATCGGTTATCTGTATTTATTGCGGGGATGGTTGATCCATGTGTCCCAGATGGAATTCCATTGTCGTTACAAGATATCGGACATGCATGGGGCAACTTGGCATGTTTGCCGATAAACTGGCAGATAAAGGCAATTTGTGAGATGCATAATTAGTCAATGTTTACTTCGAAAACTAGCAGCATTTGTTGCGCATCGTATTGTCATAACAGGAGGAGTCGATGAAAGGGCGGTGTCTGTGCTATATTTTGGTTTCCTGGACTTGGGCCATCGCGATGTTCTCATTCCAGTATGCAATATTTTAATGGGTGAGACTGAGTGGCAATCGGTAGAGAAGAGGTCCATGGAAATAGATGAACCTGTCGAAGAAAATGATAGTCATTCAGTTAATAAAATAATAAAGGGAAACTTGGTGTTGTATGTATGTATTGTTACGTTTGTGGGGGTAGATGAAATGTCATAGAAAAGATAGGATCGTATAGGTAGAGCATGGATCGTGGACGAGTAGGAGACATCTCAATGTATTAAGTAGGGAAACTGGAGCTTAAGTTATTTGCGTGTCTTCACACGAGGGGTGAAGCTATGGTAGTTAGATAGGGGTTAAGATATGTTTTCCCGACAGTAAGTGATTGCCTTCTGTGGGTTTTCCCTACGTTTTTTGCAATTACAAGGCCGGCCATAAAACCTTCCATTAACCGACATAACTGCCGACAGAACCCCCGAACATTCCCGGTCGGCAACTAAACCCCACCTCCAAGAGATCGTAACCGGCAGGCCATGCTCCGAGCTTCGTGATTGGTCAAGTAGACATGGGGGTGATTCAGTGGAGCTCGACGATTGGACAGTATGACATCATCAAGAGGCTTTGAGAAAGAGGAAGAAGAGCGCATTTCTCTTTCTTTTTGTCTCTCTCGGGTGGCTTGGCTGTTTCTGGCCCATGTGCACTTGTGAAGACTTTTCGGAGCTTTTGTGTGAACTTTGGCAACGTTGGGGGAGGGGGTGTTATTGGTTGGTGATGCTCTTCGGGGGAGCTGAGGGCCGCATTGTGCTCGCTGGCCAGGAATTGAGAGGAGGGAGTTTTGACAGCCGCTTCACGGCTCGGTGCACTCGCGTCATTGACCGCGCCATTGTTGGAGCGTTTCCCGCGTGAGCGGCTTCGGGCCAACTTGTACTGCTGACCTCGCCAGTTTCAACGGCCAACAACCTCACCAAAGTGCTCGCTGGGACGCCAAAGCTGAGTGCCAGCCGGATAAAGGAATTTCCTTTTATTTTTATCTTTACCTGGTCTGTTTTTGTCTCTGAGTGGAGACGTCTCACAGTAGTAAATATTAGATTCACCTCCGCATTTATTTTATTCTTTGATTTACTTCATTAAATTCATTATTGTGGAATTTTTCATTGGTTGTGTTGTGTTTCTTTGTTTGTGGGTTCGGGAATAAACCTGTGTGGCTTCTGTTCAGGTAAACACCTCGCTGCCTTCCGTGCCATGTGCACCAAAAAGTACCGCCAATTTTTGGGCTGCCGCCTTGGGAATAAAAACGATCTTAACCACTGGAGGGACACGACAGTATGTATGTAAATATGTATATGTATATGTATATGTATGTTTGTCTCACAAACGTACATCAATCAGAGCTGAGGATCTGCTCACATGACAGGGGTGATGTGATGTCATTACGACGTACGACGGCTGACTCCACACACGGCCATTTTGATGTATATGCCCTTTCGGCCGAACATGTTGTCGAACTCGTCATATATCGCTATCACCATGCTGTTTGTCACCATACTGCACGACCTTCACGTTTTTCATTCAGTGTGAAACACAAACAAACCGGTTGTTAAAATTACCATCAAATATCGAAAGCATAGATGTTACAGGTCTTCCGACAACACAGTACGTATATGCCTTGGGCTTCATGCCTTCATGCCTCACTTCCTGCGACCCTATAGAGGAGGTAAAATGGGGGTTTTGCCCCAAATATTGATATTTAATTGAAAAATCTTCTCAGTAAATCGCCAGACAGATCCAGACCAAACTCAACCACGAGGCTCGAGACCAAGCCTATCTTTAAGTTGTGCTGCTCATGGTCGGTCATATGTCCCCCGGAAAGGGGTCATGGGCCCACTCCTTTGATCCCTCACACTTAATAAAACTTATTTTCCTCAAAAACTATATGACCGATATGGACTAAATTTGTGACGATACATCAGAACAGTAAGGGCCTCAGAGGGTGGTGCTCCCATTTTGGATCCTCCCCTTATAAAAGCCTGAAAGGATGGGGGGGGGGGGGGGGAGGGGGAGGGGTTTCCTCCAATTCAATCAACTAATATAGAAATCTTATCAGAAACCGTCTCCCCCCCCCCCCCCCCCCCCTCTCGCGTGCCAAAAGGCTGAACTCTGTGTCCCCCCCCCCCCCTGCGCTGGGCTGTTTTTGTTGACAATGACTCTGTTGAGGTTTGTGTAACTGTGTGTGTAACTGTATGTGTGTGTGACTCTGTGTTCCTGTATATTTTTTGACAAATTGCTCTGCTCCCCATGAATCCTCCACAGGGAAAGTCTCATTTCTTGGACTATCATTTCTTGTAAATAATTCACCGGACGCAATTCACAACTTTGTGTGCATGTTAATCCTCTGTGTTGTGTTGAATTTTGTGTGCCCGTCATTTTGACAGGCTTTCTCCCCGTTTAATAGTAGAGTCGTTTAAAATATGAAGAAGGTTTTATTCTGATTAGAGAAGGTTTGACTCACTCTGTCTCTCTTACTCAGCGTTATGTCATGATTAAAAATGAATAAAAAAGAAATACGAATAAACAGCATTGATTGTTGGTTCACGAGTTATCAAGTGACCACTATATTTGTCATGTCTGTGCGTCTGTCTGTGTGTGTCTGTCTGTCCGCAGCATAACTACCCAATGATATCATCCGATCTTGATGAAACTTGGGTGGGAGGTTGATATCATGATCTAGTTGTGCCCTGCCTAGAGTGGGCGTATTGCGCCCATTGTGGGCGGAGCCACGCCCGAAAAAGATGTCTTTTTAGGGGGTAATCGAGTTCAAGCTACATCTTCTCCGAGGGGTTTGGTGGAATCTGACAGGGGTTTCGGTATTTGGTTAGGCCAATGTCAAGTGTCTAGCCCCACGGAGCTCGATTTTTCATTTTTTTTCATTTTTTATTTTTATATTTTCATTTTTTAAAATTTATTTATTTCTTTATTTATTTATTTTCATTTCATTTTTCACCGAATTTTCGGTATTGTGTAGCTAACTCACCTCATAACTGATTATACATTATTTTCTATCTCATTCCAAGGTCAGTAACCTTCGTTTTGACATTTGCGGGCCTGGCCTGTCCGGGCCCGTTTCGGTTGCAGTCCGTCCTTTGTCATTGAATACCGCTCGCTCGTGAACCATCGTCGTCTACCGACTTGTTTATTTGTATTATGGTTATATGATGATGGTAATATGATTGTAACATGATGACTGTAACATGATGACGGTAACATGATGACGGTAACATGATGACGGTAACATGATGACGGTAACATGATGACGGTAACATGATGACGGCAACATGATGATTACAGGACACAGGATGGCTGTAATTAATTATTTATGCTCTTTTGTTAAGCAGTGTGTTGATTTTTTATATATTTTTAAATAGTTTTATACACTAGTACACTTTACCATGGAATTGATTTGCCATGATTTCAGGTTTTATAATGTTTGCGGTGAAATTGTAGCTCGAAATGTCGAAAATCCGAAGGATGTTGAGTAGTACATCATGATGTCAGCTGACTTTCCTGGGAATGTGAGGCTGTATTGGTGTAAGATTATTTTCAGCATCTCTGCCACCACTTTGAAGGGTTAGGTAAAAACACAGTGAGCAATAAGGTGTGAATGCGCTGTGAACAACACCCAAGTGTGCTGTAAAAACTTTTACATGAAGGAATGTTTAAATGTCCTCCAACAATGTATGAATCTTTGTGTGCGCGAGAAATGAAGAAAAACATAAAATGATATCTATTCGAGTTTTCCCTTTCTTTTATGTCTGCAGATTTATGATCCCATTATAGCCATAAATGATGGTTTATGTGATTTTATGTTACCATGCAGATAGCCGGTGAAGCTTCCATTAAGCGGGGCAGAAGAAAGCAGGAAGGAAAACTACCTTTCGCCATGGACAAGAAGCTGACCAGCAGTCTCGTGAGAATTATGATTTTTCAACCAAACTATGAGCTTGTATTTAGTCTTCCTCGGCTCAAAAGCCATACACTCTCCCCCCCTACCCCTTCGGCTTCGGCCCTCCCCAACCCCCTTTGCCCCCTTCCCCCAAAACGTCCTCTTTTTTTTTAAACGTCTTTCATTTTTGTTTGTTTAGATTCCTTCTCCATTGAATACTTCCTACCATTCAAGTTTTCATGATTATGTGAAGCCTTTTCACGTGAGTAAATGAACACAGCTGAACTAACAGCAATGATAAACAGATTAATGGTAATGTGGAGTTATAATGTAGATAAATAGCTTAATGGTAATGTGGAGTTATAATGTAGATAAATAGCTTAATGGTAATGTGGAGTTATAATGTAGATAAATAGTTTAATGGTAATGTGGAGTTATAATGCAGATAAATAGTTTAATGGTAATGTGGAGTTATAATGTAGATAAATAGCTTAATGGTAATGTGGAGTTATAATGTAGATAAATAGTTTAATGGTAATGTGGAGTTATAATGTAGATAAATAGTTTAATGGTAATGTGGAGTTATAATGTAGATAAATAGCTTAATGGTAATGTGGAGTTATAATGTAGATAAATAGTTTAATGGTAATGTGGAGTTATAATGCAGATAAATAGCTTAATGGTAATGTGGAGTTATAATGTAGATAAATAGTTTAATGGTAATGTGGAGTTATAATGTAGATAAACAGATTAATGGTAATGTGGAGTTATAATGCAGATAAATAGTTTAATGATAATGTGGAGTTATAATGCAGATAAATAGTTTAATGATAATGTAGAGTTATAATGCAGATAAATAGCTTAATGATAATGTGGAGTTATAATGCAGATAAATAGTTTAATGGTAATGTGGAGTTATAATGCAGATAAATAGTTTAATGATAATGTGGAGTTATAATGCAGATAAAGAGATTAATGGTAATGTGGAGTTATAATGTAGATAAATAGTTTAATGGTAATTTGGAGTTATAATGTAGATGAATAGTTTAATGGTAATGTGGAGTTATAATGCAGATAAAGAGATTAATGGTAGTGTGTAGTGGTAATGTAGCTAAGCGGTTCAATGGTGGCGTAACCAAACATGCATTGCATTCATCAGAGAATTTTGGTTGAAGTGACACTCAATGTACTGTATGTTATCCATTGTTTATGGATATATATATATATATATATATATATATATATATATATATATATATATATATATATATGTATATATATATATATATATATATATATATATATATATATATGTATATATATATATATATATATATATATGTATATATATATATATATATATATATATATATATATATATATATATGTATATATATATATATATATATATATATATGTATATATATATGTATATATATATATATATATATATATATATATATATATATATATATATATATATATATATATGTATATGTATATGTATATATATATATATATATATATATATATACACAGTGGAACCTTGACTTACGAGTTTAATTCGTTCTGTGACCGAGCTCGTAACTCAAATTGCTCGTTTCTCAAATCAAATTTCCCCATTAAAATGCATTGAAATGCTATTAATCCGTTCCAGCCCCCAAAAAACCACACCAATTTTTTTTGTTACGTGTTTTTAAATAAGAAAAATGTACTTTATAAATAACAAATAATGTATAAACAAGCACGACCTCGTATATACTGTACATAATAAAAGACAATGTAAAGAAATAAACTGGTTTTATTAAGTGTATTTACCTTGAAGATCAGACGAAGATGCTGGCGGAGGTGGAGGGGATAACTTTTGCCTTTTTCGCCACACTTTCCTCGCTTTCACTTGCAGGGCGTTTCAATAAAAACCTGTCCAACGAGGTTTGTTTCTTCCTCCCTTTCAAAATGTTTCGAAAATGAGTGAGGCAAGTGTCGTTACACAGCGCCAACGCACGACCTGTTGCAACTTTTTCAGGGTGTTTCTTTTCAATAAACTCTGAAATTTTCTCCCACATTCCCAACATTTCCTTAATCTCACTTGTAGCGATAACCACCTCCGCCTCTGGCTCCTCCGCGTTAATTTCCTGCAAAACCTCCGTCTTCTTTTTTTTCCAAAATTTCTTTCCAAAAAAAGAAATTTTCCAAAATAACCAAAATGCGAAAACAAAGCAGCAGCGATATACGGCAGAGATACTGTACTTGCACGGCAAGATAACCACGTGACCGGAACCCACCTGGTGGCGGCTGGCGTAAACTCAAAATAACCAACATGCGAAAACAAAAATGCAGCGATATACGGCAGAGATACTTGCACGGCAAGATAACCACGTGACCGGAACCCACCTGGTGGCGGGTGGCGAAAGCTCGTAACTCAGATCTCGGCTCGCATCTCAAAGCAATAAACCGCCCGAGCGACGGCTCGTATCTCGAAAAACTCGTAAGTTGGTGCACTCGTAAGTCAAGGTTCCACTGTATATATATATATATATATGTATATATATATATATATATATATATATATATATATATATATATATATATATATATATACATATAAATGACTCCGTGGTAAGATCTCCAACCTTTAATTGAACAAACAATGACAACGTTTCGATTAACAACATGTGACAAAGCCACACGCCTCCGTTAATCTTCCTCAAGAGTGATAAAATCATCTCAACATCCCCTTAAATGCAAAGTGGGTGGGGTATATGCAAAGTGGGGTGGGCAAAGCTGGACAGCCAATGAAACCGTATCACACCGCTCTCGTGAACAGAGACGTTACTGACCAAATTCAAAGATCAACCGCATATTAACGTCTCCGTTCACGAGAGCGGTGTGATACGGTTTCATTGGCTGTCCAGCTTTGCCCACCCCACTTTGCATATACCCCGCCCACTTTGCATATAAGGTGATGTTGAGATGATTTTATCACTCTTGAGGAAGATTAACGGAGGCGTGTGGCTTTGTCACATGTTGTTAATCGAAACGTTGAGGCATTGTTTGTTCAATTAAAGGTTGGAGATCTTACCATGGAGTCATTTGGATTTACTCCCAACTGCAAATCTTTGCATATATATATATATATATATATATATATATATATATATATATATATATATATATATATATATATATATATATATATATATGTATGTATGTATGTATGTATGTATGTATATATACTGAAACGCAAAAGAAACTTTACCACCTTTGAAACCTTTAAATATCAACAATAACACTGCGTGTAGTAAATGTGTGAACTTATTTGTGGACAATAGTGTCCTCACTGTCAGACAAAACGGTCACGGATGGTCACTTGAACCTTCAATGGTCACTTCATAGCACAGCTGTTGAACAGCCATTTTGACTGTCAGTGATTAGCCAAGGGGTACGGGATGATTTTAATGAGCTGCACGTGATGTCTTGATATTGGCTTTAAAAAGGCCAGTGCAAAATGGGCATTTCAATCAACATGCCACGATTGTCAAGGGATCAACGGCAGCGTGCCCTGGGAATGCTGCAAGGCGGACTGAGCTACCGTGAGGTGGCACGTCGCCTTGGCTGTTCACACCAGACGATATCGGCCCTGGTGGACAGAGACACCCTCCACAACTCTGCAGATGACAGACCTCGATCAGGGAGGCCAAGAGTCACCACTGCAAGGCAGGACAGGCAGATGGTCCGAAGTCACCTGCGGGATCGATTCCGTCCAGCATCCCGCACTGGGGCAGAAACTCCGGGGCATGCAAACCCACGGATCTCCAATGATACTGCACGAAGACGACTGCATGACTATTGCAGTCATGCAAGAAACTTACCACTTGTTTGAAATGTAATAAAATTGTAACAGTTCAAAATAAAACAAACCAACAATTGCTAATTGAAACATTGGCATTTTATTGATGACATGTCAAGTTTTTGACCAAGATACACCATCTCATCAGTTTGTTCGACAGTACAGAACAGCACAGGGTGCAATGTCAGTCCCCTTTCAATAGCGTGTGTGGCCACCATTGTTTTGGATACAGGCAGTGCATCGTCGGCGTATACTGCCTACCAGTCTTTGGATGGATTGCTGCTGGATTCTGTCCCACTCAGTCCTCAATGTCTGAAGCAGCTCTGCCCGTGTCCTGGCCCTGCCAACTACGCGTCTCCCAAGCTCATCCCACAGGTGCTCTATGGGATTCAGGTCAGGGGAGAGCGCAGGCCACTGCATGGTGTTGATGTTCTCGCCTTGGAGAAATGCAGTGGTAAAGCGAGCAGCATGGGGACGAGCGTTGTCATGCTGAAAGGTTCTCAGTTCTGGGTGGTCTAGCAGGAATGGCAGCAGATGAGGTCGCAGGATGTTATCCACATACCGCTGGGCATTAAGATTCCCATCCACAACCACCAGTGGCGTCCTGTACCGGCCTGATATGGCGGCCCACACCATCACACTTGGGCCACCCCACCTGTTGGCTTGACGCACGCAACAATCGGCATATCGCTCGCCAGTTCTTCTACAGACACGCTCACGCCCATCAGGACTGTCCACACAGAACCTTGACTCATCGCTGAAAGCGACCTCGTTCCACTGCGCCAAGGTCCACCACTGATGCTGCTGGCACCATCTCTGTCGGTTGCGGCGATGGGCAGCCGTCATCACGGGGCCTCTGTATGGTCTTCTGGCAGTCAGACCATAGTCATGCAGTCGTCTTCGGGCAGTATCATTGGAGATCCGTGGGTTTGCACGCCCCGGAGTTTCTGCCGCAGTGCGGGATGCTGGACGGAATCGATCCCGCAGGTGACTTCGGACCATCTGCCTATCCTGCCTTGCAGTGGTGACTCTTGGCCTCCCTGATTGAGGTCTGTCATCTGCAGAGTTGTGGAGGGTGTCTCTGTCCACCAGGGCCGATATCGTCTGGTGTGAACAGCCAAGGCGACGTGCCACCTCACGGTAGCTCAGTCCGCCTTGCAGCATGCCAAGGGCACGCTGCCGTTGATCCCTTGACAATCGTGGCATGTTGATTGAAATGCCCATTTTGCACTGGCCTTTTTAAAGCCAATATCAAGACATCACGTGCAGCTCATTAAAATCATCCCGTACCCCTTGGCTAATCACTGACAGTCAAAATGGCTGTTCAACAGCTGTGCTATGAAGTGACCACTGAAGGTTCAAGTGACCATCCGTGACCGTTTTGTCTGACAGTGAGGACACTATTGTCCACAAATAAGTTAACACATTTACTACACACAGTGTTATTGTTGATATTTAAAGGTTTCAAAGGTGGTAAGTTTCTTTTGCGTTTCAGTATATATACAGTCACGTGAAAAAGTAAGTACACCCCATGTAAAGTTTTGACTTTTTCAACATATTTCAACAAACAGCAGCTATTTGATCTTCATTTCAACAATATTGATAGACAAAGCTGATATAATATAACAAATATCATGAAACATTTACATTTTGTAGGTTTTTTATTTACATTTTGTAGTCCATTGCATAATTTAAATAGACATAAATGCAAATATCGCATGTGGAAAAAGTAAGTACACCCTTGGCTCGAATAGGTGGTATTGCCCCTTTTGGCAGTAACAACCTCAAGTAGGCGTTTCTTATAACTGTCTACCCATCTCTGACATCGACTGGGAGAAATTTTCGCCGACTCATCCATGCAGAATTCTTTCAGCTGTGCGATGTTTGATGGGTTTCTTGCATGCACAGCTCGTTTCAAATCCCCCCACAACATCTCGATGGGATTTAGATCCGGGCTTTGACTTGGCCATTCCAGAACCCTCCATTTCTTTCTTTTCAGCCATTCCTTGGTGGATTTACTGGTATGTTTAGGGTCATTGTCATGTTGCAAGGTCCACCTTCGGTTGAGCTTCAACTTTCCAACAGATGGCCTCACATTATCCTCAAGCACCCTCTGGTACAATGAAGAATTCATAGTGGATTCTATGATGGTGAGCTGCCCAGGCCCTGATGCACCAAAGCTGCCCCAAACCATAATATTTCCACCACCATGCTTTACAGTTGGTATCAGGTTCTTGTGGTCAAATGCTGTTTGGTTTTCACCAAACATGTATTCTGGTATTGTGGCCAAATAGCTCTACCTTTGACTCATCTGTTCAGAGCACATTGTTCCAGAAGTGCTGGTCTTTGCGTGGGTGTTCATTGGCAAACTTCAGTCTTGCCCTGATGTTCTTTCTGGACAGCAAAGGTTTCCTCCTGGCACACCTCCCATGTAGATCAAATTTGTGCAGCCTCTTTCTAATGGTAGACTCGTGCACTTTGACATCAACAGTGGCAAGTGCTACCTGTAGGTCCCGTGATGACATTCTGGAGTTCTTAGAGACTTCTTTCAGCATCTTGCGGTCTGCGCTCGGGCTGAACTTTCTGGGGCGTCCTGGCATGAACAAGTTGGCAGTTGTTGGGAATCTTCTCCACTTGTGGATGATCTTCCTGACAGTCGAATGTTTGATATCAAGTTGTTTTGAGATCTTTTAAAATCCCTTTCCAGACTCGTAGGCATCTATGACCTTCTTTCTGAAGGCCCCAGAGAGCTCTTTTGATCTAGGCATGTTGATGCCGCACACCTCAACAACAAAGAGCAAACCAAAGTAAATGTCTTAGGTTTAAATAAGACAGGTTCCTCCAAGATCCTCTCTAACGATGTTCTAATCATTTGTACCTGAGCTGGTGCACCTGATTCTAATTTTAGGTATTTGAAGTCGTGATAAATGTAGGGGTGTACTTACTTTTTGCACATGCAAAATTTGCATTTATGTTTATTTAAATTATACAATGGACTACAAAATGTAAATGTTTCATGATATTTGTTATATTATATCACCTTTATCTATCAATATTGTTGAAATGAAGATCAAATAGCTGTATGTTGAAAAATGTTGAAAAGGTCAAAACTTTACATGGGGTGTACTTACTTTTTCACGTGACTATATATATATATATATATATATATATATATATATATATATATATATATATTGGTTGATATATATATATATATATATATATATATATATATATATATATATATATATATATATATATATATATATATATATATATATATATACAGACTTGGCATTTAATATGGAATTTTTTTTTTTCTTGACTTGGGTTTACTTTCTTAACTCAGGATATCAATCTGGTGAGTTTATTTTACACTGTGGTGATTTATTTGTTAAAAGAACCATGTCACTGATTGTCTGTCGCAGCAAGAAGTCAACAACAGGATTATATCACAGGTGGCGTGGCAAAATGTACGGACAGGTGCATTTGATGATTGGCTTCACAGTCGGGTATACAAGGGTTGTTGCGTTCTGTATTAGTGGAAAACAACTGCTGCACGTCTCCAAAAGTTATTGCCGCTTCCTCTGGAGATAGTCCGTCAACTTGACAATGCTGTTTGTCATGGAGTGGTGGCTTTACGAAATTCCGGCATGAAACAGCGTGCTGTTGCTCGGCAGTATGGCATCACTCAAGGTCAGGTGTCAAAGATCCTGAAACGAAATGCTCAGAGGGGTGTCCCTACTCCAATACCGAGGCCAGGACGTCCCCGCAGAATCACAAGGGGGAGATGATCGCCAGCTGCACCGGTTAGTCCGCAATGGCCGTACCAAGTCAGCTAATCGGCTTAGGGCTGAGTGGCAGCAACTGACAAATGTGCCTGTATCTAGAAGGCTGGTCAACCAACGACTGGTTAAAGCAGGCTATCGTGCCAGGCGTCCGCTGAGAAAGCCACGCCTGACCAGACAACACCACCAGCGCCGATTGCAGTGGGCCAGAGAGCACCGTCAATGACAGCCAGGACACTGGAATCACGTGATCTTCAGTGACGAGTCTAGATTTCTGGTCTATCGTCAAGATGGCCGCGTCCGAGTGCGCAGACAAGTGCATGAAGCCTACAACAAAGATTGTGTAGTGCCAAGAGTCCAAGCTGGAGGTGGTGGGGTGACCGTTTGGGCTGCTTTTCATGCAGGGGGTAAAACTGACCTGGTTGTTCTGAATGGAAACCTGAACCAGTTCAAGTACAGGGCCATTCTGGAAGAAACGTTGCTCCATTTGCTCGTGCAGCCTTTCGAGGAAACTTTGTCTTCCAAGATGACCATGCACGGCCTCATCGTGCTTGCATGATCCAACATTTTCTTGCTGACCATATGTAGAGCATATGGAGTGGCCTGCCATGTCCCCGGATATGAATCCGATAGAGAACTTGTGGGCAGAATTAACGCGTCAAATCGACCACTTGGACCAGCAGCCGACCTCTGTGCGTGAATTGCAGCAGGCTATTGTCACTGCATGGCAAGCGATTCCTGTCCAAACCTTGGCAAATCTCGTGAACAGCATGCCTCAACGTGCTTGTGCTCTCCTGAATGCTCGTGGGGGTTACACAAAGTACTGAACTGTAATTTTACTGTCCGTAATCCCAGTCGTAATTTAACTTTTGTTTTTGTCAAATTTTTTTTTGCCTAATGTGCAAAATAAAGAGATGCTTCTGGAAAACGTACAGAAGTTTAACACATTACTGTCCATGAATTGAGTTCGATATCAGTTTACATCACTTTCAAGGATCAATTTATTTGTTTCGAAATGTCAAATGTGTTTTTTGTTTCTTTTAAAGGTCACATTCACAAAATCTAGAATAACTTCAACATAATTCCAATGAACTTTTGGTTCTAAGACATCTTGAAAAGTAAGTTCATCCCCACAAAAAAAATATTCCATATTAAATACCAAGTCTGTATATATATATATATATATATATATATATATATATATATATATATATATATATATATATATATATATATATATATATATATATATATATATATATATATATATATATATATACACACACACACACACAGTTCTTTTTGACATGGAATGAAGGAGTGCCTGATTACTCTTATAAAGTAAATTCCTGTGTAAATATATCGATAAATAGATGTTTTTCTTCTTGTTGCTGCATCATAATTTATTTTTTTGAGAATTGGTTTTTATACCACACCAGATATTTAATATAGATCATCGAGAAATGACAACTGCATCCATCCAGGCAGCTGACACAACAGCGGCAAATGGCAACGTAATTCCAACCAGTAAGAGGCAAGTGATCGTACGTGCATTTTCCTTTGGGCGGAATGGTTAATTGTTAATGATTGTTCTTCTATGACGTGTAATTTTGTACATGCATCATTATTGTTTTGTTATTAAAAAATAAACATTTGTTGTTTGCAATGTTGGTCAAATAAACGGTAAAGAAATGTCAACGAGGTTGATAATTGCAATAAAAACGACGACATTACGATCAACTCACCATTGGTCAGAATTGGTCATCCTTCTTGAATAATGGTACAACTGCTTGGCTGAGCAAATATTTGCCGAGGTAAGTACAAGTAAACGTGGAGAGATTGAGCCTTGAGAGACCTTGGAATGCAGTTTTGAAATGAGTCAACTGCTGTCTACCTGAGAGAGAGAAAGAGAGAGAAAGAGAGAGGAAGAGAGAGAAATAGAGAGAGAGGAAGAGAGAGAAAGAGAGAGAAAGAGAGAGAAAGAGAGAGAAAGAGAGAGGAAGAGAGAGGAAGAGAGAGGAAGAGAGAGGAAGAGAGAGAAAGAGAGAGAAAGAGAGAGAAAGAGAGAGAAAGAGAGAGAAAGAGAGAGAAAGAGAGAGAAAGAGAGAGAGAGAGAAAGGGAGAAAGAGAGAAAGAGAGAAAGAGACAGAGAAAGACAGAGACAGAGACATCGAGGATTTCGAGAGATTGGTGAGCCACCACACAAAGGAGAGACATGTTGATGAAGCTGTTGTGATTGACTCTTTCACTATTTCAATTCGGCTAATTTTCCCCTTCGGTGCAAGGAACTGTTCGTCGGCTAGGTTTTCATTGTGGCTCCAGCTTTAGTGGAGCAACCTGGCCGTCCAGAGCATCGTTCTTTGCACCGAAGCTATTCTGTAAATATTTAGAGCTCATGTCCCCCCCCCCCCCCCCCCCACCCCTTGGGTTTGTTGATCTGGAGAAAGCATTCGATAGGGTTCCACGCAAAGTATTGACGTGGCCAATGAGGAAGTTAGGAGTGGAGGAATGGTTGATCAGAGTAGTGATGGCAATGTACAAAAGAGTGCGCACAGCTGTAAGGACGAAGGACGGGAACAGTGGTGAGTTTGAGGTGAAGGTGGGAGTGCATCAGGGGTCGGTACTAAGTCCACTACTATTTGTAGCTGTGCTGGCTCAGAACGTAAAGGAGGGTTTACCGTGGGAGTTGTTGTATGCAGATGATCTGGTGTTGATTGCGGAAATTATGGATGGACTGAAGGAAAAGATGAACAAGTGGAAGGATGTATGGAGACAAAAGGTCTGAAGGTGAATATCGGAAAGACGAAGGTGATGGCAAGTGGTAAAGCATGTGGTGAGGTGGAAAGAACTGGGAAGTGGCCCTGTGCTGTGTGCAGGAAGGGTGTCGGAGTGAACTCCATTCAATGTACAATGTGCGCTGAGTGGGTTCATCAAAAATGTAGTGGTCTGAGAGGGTCATTAACCAGTGTGGCAGCTACATTCAAATGTAAGGTGTGCTCAGAGGGACCTGCAGATGGAGGAAATGTTGAGTTGGATCTTGGAGACGGCGTGAAGCTGGAAGGTGTGAAAACATTTTGCTACCTCGGAGACATGCTGAATGGAGAAGGTGGATCAGACTCGGCAACGGTTGCTCGAGTGAGATGTGCATGGAAGAAGTTTCGGGAACTGAGTGGCGTGCTGACGAGGAGCGGAGTGTCGTTGAAGCTGAAGGGAAAGGTGTATGCTGCATGTGTGAGAAGTGTTATGATTTATGGGAGTGAGACATGGGTAATGAACGTAGAGCAGCAACGAAGGCTGGAAAGGGTGAAAATGCGAATGGTTCGGTGGATGTGCGGAGTATCGTTGAGAGAGAGAGGAAGATAAATGATGAATTGCGAAAGATGGTGGGAATAGAGCCTGTGATGGATGCTGTGAAGAGAAACAGGTTGAGGTGGTTTTGTCATGTGTTGAGGAAGGATGAAAGTGACTGGTTGAGAAGAGTGATGGAAATGAATGTAGAAGGAAGTAGAGGACGGGGAAGACCGAGAAAGACTTGGCTAAAGATGGTCGAAGAAGAAATGCGGGCAAGGGGGTTAACAAGGGGAGATGCAGAAAATAGGGCAAAATGTAGAACATTGTCATGGGGACCGCAAGGCTAATCCCCGCTCTTGCAGGGAAAATGGCCTTAAAATGCATGTTGTTGTTGTTGTTGTTGTTGTTGTTGTTCTTTTGGCCTGTGTTCA
>NC_136265.1:265155-285412 GCF_964187855.1 Myxine glutinosa | reverse complement strand
CTGAAACAAGATCCCTTATATAATCGAACAAAGTCTAAAAAACTCTCTGCTGAAGTAATGACCTTCAGATAAGAGAGGGCCGAGTTTGAAGGCACAGATGTGTGTGAAAGTAAGATATTTCTCAAGCTATTTCAAACAAGCTGGGCTTCCAAGGCCCAAGGATGTGTTCTCATAATTGAGTTCAGTGGTGTTAAACTTGGCAGTAAAACATATTGAGCCAGGCACATACAAATCAAAGGATACATATTAAATCGTACTCTGCTCGAGGTTAACTTTGAAGGCAAACAAGAATTAAATGGCAACTATTCCCATAACCTTTCTCCCTTTGGCAAATGTTGAAAAACGTCTCCAAGGCTGGATCTGACCGAGCCATGAAACAACATGTTTTGCAATTGAATCTAGCTTTTTTGAAGCAAGCAAAAGAAAGACACAATTATATATATATTTCAGATGCCCTGGGTCACGTGGTGCCCCCCCCCCCCTGCCCGACATATATATATATATATATATATATATATATATATATATATATATATATATATATATATATATATATATATATATATCTATATATCTATATATATATATATATATATATATATATATATATATATATATCTATCTATATATATATATATATATATATATATATATATATATATATATATATATATATATATATATATATATATATATATATATATATATATATATATATATATATATATATATAGTATATACACATTATACACACATATATATATATATATATATATATATATATATATATATATATATATATATATATATATATATATATATAGTATATACACATTATACACATATATATATATATATATATATATATATATATATATATATATATATATATATATATATATATATATATATATATACATACACGAGCAAGGATACCCGTCTAAGACGGGTGCAAATTGGAAGGATTCTTAAAATGCATTAATTAAAGGTGAACGCTCTGACTATATCCTACAATGCCTAAGATTGGGGGAATTGATATCATACATTTTTCAGGAGTACTCGGGCACCTCGTGGTATTTGAGCGTCTTGGCAAAATCGTCATAATTGCAGAGGTCGAAGAAGGCAGTCAGCGTAGTGGCTGGTGGTGGTCGCTCTGCCCTCTGTACGGCATTGTCCATATGGAAGTAGACTCGCTGGCCATTCTCGAGGTGGACAGCTAGGCCAATGACTGGAGGGGAATGCTCGGAAATTGGGTGCTCTAGGATCCTCCACCATGATGTGGTAGCTGTAGTACTGCAGCTGGGTGAGTTTTTGTCCATCTTTTCCAGTAGCAGTCCTGGCCACCAGGTGGATAGTGTCGCCATCCGTTCCATATGGGAACACTATGGGGTACTGTAGTGCATCATAAGATGCATGCAGCTCACTTATCCTTTTGAGTGCCCCATCGCGAAGTTTAAGGACAATATCTCTGGGTTCTGTTGGCTCATTGTCCATTAAGATGGCGACTTTTGGTGCAAACTGGGCGTTGTAGCGGCGTGCATGCTCACCACATGGTCGCTTGTTTTCGCGGATGATTATCTGGCACTCTTCCGAGTTATCTCCTTCTGCAAGCATATCTCTTGCAGTCTTCAGCTCACGGACCAGATGGTTATTCTCATGGAACCACTTTGTGAGCATTTCAATGATGTGTGGTTTGAGGCCGCTGTGGTTCCTGACAGTCAGCGCTTTGGCATGTGAGTCCAGGAAGTAGACCTGTAAGAACTTTGGCTGACCTTCTTCAGGCGGGAGCAAGCTGCCAATGCGGTGGAACACTTGACCTTGGATACAGAAGCTCGGGTTCCAGCCCTGTACTTGAGCTTCCTTATGCCCGAAGCTCGTCATCGCAAAACTGCCATTATACGTTTGAATGTTGTCAAGGAAGTGCTTGCTGAGGAGACCTTTGCCAGAGAGAAGTTCCTTCAGGAAGGGAGGAAGGGCAGGGAAAGGCTCAAGGACGACTTTCCCATTGTTGCAGCACACACCTTTGGTCTCTCCTTCGAACTTGTAAGCAGAGCAGTGAGTGCAGACTTGGTCCATTCGGCCGATGTCTGCGTGAGTTGTTGGGTCAGCCGGGTCATACGTGAATGCCTCCCTTTTGCTACTTGGTGTCCGGGCCCGAGCTCGTGCTTCTGCAGTGCGGTGACGGTTTGCCTCATGTCTTGCATCACACTCTTCCTCAGTCGCGTTTACTCGCTGTTGTTGTTGCCGATGAGCCTGTTCATTGAGCCTGGTCGATCGCTCATCTTGTCTCATTTACTCACAGTTGTTGTTGCCGATGAGCCTGTTCATTGAGCCTGGTTGTTCGCTCCTTTTCGGTCACCTGTTGTCTCTCAGTCTGTTTTCGCTTAGCTGCAGCTGTCGTCGGACTAATGCAGCTCTTCCTTTTTCGGGGCATTTCGGAGATTTTGATCAGAAACTGCGTGGAATTAGGCCTGGGTCATCTAAAAGCAGAAAATCGAAAATCCTCATGAAAAAGAAGAAAATAGAAAATCATGAAGTGGAATTTAATTGAGAAACTGCGTCATGTAAAACAGAGAATCCAGAATCAGAAAAAGCGATCAGAAACTGCGTGGAAGTCAGAAGTCAGAAGTCGGATGTTGGATGTCGGATGTCGGATGTCGGATGTCGGAAGTCGGAAGTCATTGTCGTCAATTGAATGTCGCATTTATTTTTTATTCCCTGTCAAATGGCATTGGTCCCGCATTCCGAACCCGGAATTCGAAAGTCATTGTCATCAAATAAATGTAGCATGTATGTTTCACTCTCTGTCACATGCCGTTGGTCCCATGTCAATCGGATGTAGTTGAAAAATTAACGTTACAAAATACGCTGATGACGTCATAATTTTAAAACCCAAAGGTTTTTAAAAACATTTAAGGTGTGCTGTAGTTTCTCTGGGACGTACTGATTCCGAATATGAAGTTGAAAAATTAACGTTCTGAAATACGCTGATGACGTCATAATTTTAAAACCCAAAGTTTTTTAAATTTTAAGGTGTGCTGTAGTTGCTCTGAGACGTACTGATTCCGAATATGCCTTTGGTTTTGCTCTGCGATGAGTAGTTCTTGAGTTATAATAGGACAAACAAACAAACATACTTTACTGCTTTATATATACTAGGGCATTGCCCGTACGTGGGTGCCCGTTCCTTGCCCAAAAAAAAAAAAAACGCTACCCGTACGCTCTACCCCGCCCGTACGCCCGTAAACAAAAAATAACAACGCTCTTCGCTTCCGCCCTTCGCTCTGACTGAATTGGGAGAAATAATGCGCATAAGAAATCG
Source organism: Myxine glutinosa (assembly GCF_964187855.1). Classification (NCBI taxonomy): domain Eukaryota; kingdom Metazoa; phylum Chordata; class Myxini; order Myxiniformes; family Myxinidae; genus Myxine; species Myxine glutinosa. The sequence continues at coordinate 282,090 of NC_136265.1, read as the reverse complement.
AATTACGTACCGTAATGGCGGTCAGCTCGTAACGCGCACACTGTCCGGAAGTTCGCATATCGCATATCTATCTATCTATCTATTAATGCCCATTTATTCAATTATCGCCAACGTATTTTGGCTTTTTGCAATTTAATCGCAAGGAAAAGTAGAAAGAGAAGAGGGAAAAAAAGAAAAGCCTTGCCTTGCTGCAAACAGCTGCTGCAAACAACAACAACATGGAAGGCTGCACTGTCCGGAAGTTGGCATATCGCAGTTACGATTATTTTAGTGTTAATGGCCAATTATTCAATTAGCGCCAACGTATTTTGGCTGTTTGCAATTTAATCGCAAGGAAAAGTAGAAAGAGAAGAGGGAAAAAAAGAAAAGCCTTGCATTAACGCATTAACGCTTGCATTGCATTAACGGTTCGGCACACGTGATAGCTCGCTGCTCTCTGATTGGTTGAAGCGTTTTTTGGACATAGCTCGGTAGGTACTTGTCCGATTAATTACAAACCTTGAAAAGGCACATCCTCGGGTCCCCAGCAATATACCTGGCAAGTTTCAAGTATATCGGACCCGTGGTTGTCGAGAAACAGCGGTCACAGACAAACACACAGACACACAGACACACAGACACACAGACACACAGACAGACACACAGAGATTGCTGGAATTATAGATAGATAAAGTGTATTATATATATACACTGTACATATATATATATATATATATATATATATATATATATATATATACATACATACATACATACATACATACATACATACATACATACATACATACATACATACATACATACATACATATATACCGTGGTTCCTGGGAAATCCCGTGAATTGCGAAACCATCATGGACTGTCACCTACGACGACCCCGTTGAAACTCTGAAGGCCGTGTATATAAAGCCGAAGAATGAGATTTTTTGGACGCCACCTTCTTGCTACGCGTCGCCAACAAGTCGGCGAATTCCTGGATGAATACCTACAGGCTTTGAAGACACTGGGTAAAGACTGTAACTGCCAAGCTGTGACCTCAGCTCAACATCTAGAAGGACTTCTTAGAGATTCATTCATCAGTGGACTACAATCCCCGTTGATCCGCCAACGCCTCCTAGAAAATAGTACCATAGACCTAGCGACCATGTTTGACCAAGTATGAGCCCGAGATTCGGCGCAAAAGACCTCCGAGCAATATGGGGCGTCATCGGGGTCATCATATAGTGCCGCCGCTGCTCAACTGAAACAAGCTGTTCTGAATCCGTTCCACCCAACTATCGAGTCAACTGACTCTCCAACAGTATCAGCTGTTACCGGCAGAAAATGCTTCTTCTGTGGTTACTTGAAACACCCATGTGCAAGGTTCCCCGCATGCGAGGCTACATGCAACAAATGCGGGAAGAAGGGGCACTTTGCGAAAGTCTGCCGTTCGTCACCAGCCGCTGCTGCCGCGGGTGCTACCTCAGCGCCATCGAATCGCCCGACCCTTGCCTCTGTGATATCTGCAGCCATTTCTTCGTTGCTATAAAAAGCAACTTGTAAGGTTGCCATTAATGGAATTGAAGCTGATGGCCTCATCGACAGTGAAAGCACGGAAAGCGTTATTCACCCACAGCTGTCTCTATGGCCTCAGCATCGCTTTCAATGAAGACGCTTGGATTCTGCATGGTCAATTTAACCCTAAAAGGACGAAGCTACCAAGACGTGTGACTGTCCATACTCCCCGAGCTCTGCGCAGACGTTATCCTCGGGCAAGACTTCCAGAAACAGACCGAGCCGTGAAAGAACATGTTTTGCAATTGAATCTAGCTTTTTTGAAGCAAGCAAAAGAAAGACACAATTATATATATATTTCAGATGCCCTGGGTCATGTGGTGCCCCCCCCCCCCTGCCCGACAATTATCTCCCTTTTGTCTCTGAGACAACACATCGAAAGAGACAATATAACCCCAGCAGGCCAGTGCCCCCCAGTCACATGCCAGGCGCGCAATGCGTCACGCATGCTCTGGGAGGGATACCGGCCCCTGGTTGTGGCTGTCCGACATTTAACGCATATTGTTAGCCGTAATTCACGACGAAGACGCCTGGTTCGGAGATAGCTGAGGTCCGGCCGGGTTCTGAGCCCACCCTTTCCCCAGCGTAGGTGCAACTCAGTCGCCGGCCTGATGAGGGGCGCTCCTTATGCAGGTGCGGGCCTCGCGAATCAGGGCAAACAATCGACGTCCAATGCCATTAAGCCTTGCACATATGATTGTTCTGTGGGAGAGAGGGTGGCATATTTATTATCACAAATCTCCTTCTCATTGTCTGAATCAGCGTCGGTATCCGTGGTGTCGGGTGACTTGCACAGAGGGGGTAACCCAAAAATGTTCTTTACAAATGGTGGTACTCCTGGACATTCATTCGTCTTTTCGTCCTCGCTGTTTGCATAATAGCTCTTAAAAGAACCTCTACTACTAAATTCAAAGGGATCCCAGTCAGGATCGGCATGGTCATTGGTGCCATGCCAGGAGTCGTAGAAAGCCTATCCTCCTGCCATGAGTCGTCTAGGTCGACGATCCAGCCGTGGGTGTTCGAATCTTGCCACGAAATGACAGAATTGGCCGGTTCGCCGAAGGCCTTTGGGTCCTTTCCATGTGGCGAGAGGACCATGTCGGTAGCAGCAGTTGGTGTGGTCCATCCTGTGAAACATTTTCTCACACACACCATGATCAAGGCCTTTATTATGACCAGGGTGAGTACAATTCCTACGATTATGGTTAGGCCTGTCAACAGCCATTTTACAACGATTCCCGTCCATCCCCGAAACCAGGCTGCTATCCCGGACAATACACTGTTGGCTTTTTCCTTTCCCTCTGCCCTCTTCCTTACCACTGTTGGGGCCCGTGGTGTCACGATGTGTGTGACGCATGGTGGCCGGGAAGTCAATAATTGTATGGTCGTAATTTCACATATCAATATCAGGGTGGTATTTCTTTCTAGTAAAGCATGCGTGGTTAAATTGTTCGAGCCTTTTCCCCATTCGAATCCTGCGTTGGCGGAACTTGCTGTCGGTCCAAACTTAACTCCCCATTGTACTTGCCTCTGACGAGAGAGGGAAACTTGTGTTGACTTCGTTCTGTTTGGGTTTGTCATTACAGCCCTCCACACTATATAAATCCACGGGGGGTCCTTTGATGGTATTAGACAACATGGTACGTTTATCTTCTGGCCCCAGGTAGCGCTTTGATAATGGACGTGAGACTTGGAGGTTAGGTTTTCATATAATCCTTCAACACATGTCACCATGTCTGCCCGCTTGGGGTGTGGCATGGTGGGCGCTGTGTTGGCGAGGTGGTATAATCCTAGCAGTGCAAGTGTAATTATTCCTATATGTCTACGGCGTATCGGTTGGTGCAGCTCCTGCCCCATTCTGTGTGACGATGGGTGTGGTGTGGGTGCGGGGAGGGCCAACTTACAATGCGTGGCGTGTACCCAGGACGACTTGCCCTCACAAAACACCGCTGTTGGTGTGGTCAGGAGAACCTGGAACGGTCCCGTCCACCTTGGTCCCAGGGCGTTCTTGTGGGTGAAGTGCTCCACGAGCACCTGGTCACCGGCTTGGAAGGTGTGGATGGCCATGCTTCTATTGGTTCGGGCATACTCTCTTGGGTCAATCAATTCCATAAAATTATTGCATCCCACAGATGCCATTATTCCCATGATTATTTTTAACAAACCAATTTTCCTAATCCACCTTTTCAATTTTTATTTCAATTTAAAGTCAATCTAATGTCCTCTAATACCTCTCTTAGCATCACATGCACCTGTTGTAGGCACCTGTTTTAGCCTCTGGCTCAATAGCTGCCCAATATTATTATGAATATTCCCAATATCCCAATAAACAAATCATAAAAAGAAATAACCTGATCTATTTATTGAAATAAAAATAGTTCTCATGTTGGTCAATTTTCTCACCCACTGTGACTCACTCTCGTCAATCCTCACTGTCTGAGTGCAAGTGTCCTGTTTTGTTTTTCTCCTTCCTCAGTTGGTGCAATGATGTTGTCAACAACTAGGCCACAACATAAAACAGAGTTCCGCAACATCCTGGCCAATTAACATGTCCGCACTCGCCACCCGACGTTCTTCAGACTTACATTGACATTGTACACAGTACCACAACAACGATTCCTTCCCCACTGCCATCCCATTCCCAACCACATTTCCAGCGAAGATGTCACGATATTTCACACCTTACCTCCCTGGAACAGCTGGTGGTCCTCCGAGAGATGCATTCCAATGTTAATCACTTCAAAGCACTCAATTGGCCCTCTTTGGAATCGCACCTTAAACATTACCGGCACTGCCCTCTCTTGGATCAAATCTTACCTCTCTGACAGACGCCAGATCATCTCCATCAATAACTGCAAATCTCCCACTGCTCCCCTCTATCCTGACAAACTGCATCACTGAAATAAAATCCTGGCTTCAAATCAACTTCCTCAAACTTAACTATGATAAATCTGAAATAATCATCATTGGCCCAAAAACGCTCACCAAATCCACCCATAACTTCGCCCTCAACATTGACGGTTTCCCAGTATCCACCTCCCCTCACATCCGGAATCTTGGAATCATCACTAAACAAATCACAAAGACAGCCTTCTTTCACCTGAAAAACATCGCCCGTCTCCGTCCATCCCTCTCCTCCACGGCTGCAGAAACCCTCATCCACGCCTTCATCACCTCCCGTCTGGACTACTGCAACAGCCTCCTCTATGGTTCACCCTCAATAATCTATATATATATAAAACACAGTTTGTGTGTGTGTGTGTGTGTGTGTGTGTGTGTGTGTGTGTGTGTGTGTAATGTTACCGATAGACTCCTAAACGGAGAGGCTCACGTGCTTGATATTTGGCATAGACATGGCCATTGAGCCTGGGAAGAACATGGCCGACCTAAAAGTGTTTATTTCATAATATTTTTTTCCCATATTTTTACCTCAGCGCATTTCAGCGAGGAATATTATGCACGGAATCTGAGGTGGTGGCAGAGCAGCGCGCTGATTCACTCACAGCGATCACGTGATGTTCCTTGCCGCCATGAACTCAGTTACGCGTTCGCACGTATTTCAGAGCGAAAAGCGATTGCGTTTTTTCACATTTCAGTGAGGAACATTGCCATTCACACCACATAGCTTTTTCTTTCTTTCATCTTTACGAGATCCATAATTTTTTTTTCATATTTACCTCAGCGCATTTCAGCGAGGAATATTATACACGGAATCTGAGCAGGTGGCAGAGCAGCGCGCTGATTTGCTCAGAGCGATCACGTGATGTTCCTTGCCGCCATAAACTCACAGTTACGCGTTCGCACGTAATTCACACGTTCAAAACAAACGAGATCCGCGAAGCGAGTTGGTCGAGTCGTGCTAACCAAGATGGCGACACGGCGGCTTCACTTTTCATGGAGTATGAGCATTCTATATATTTTCAATTCAGTGCGCCCGACTCGCTCACGTACTTGATTTGTGGCATAGACATGGCCATTGGGCCTTCACGGTGTAATTTGTGCGAGGCTTTTGTCCGAGTGAGCTTGAGTCGAGAGGGCGAATGTACGGGTTGGGAATGTACGGGTCTCCCTTCCCCCGCCCGGCAATGCCGGTACTGGAGGGTGTCACAGGATCGGTGAGTCTCCAAAATCCGCTTCGTGCTGTTGCGAAGATGCAGGACGATGTCGCGATTGTTGTGCTGCTCTCCGACCATGAGAACTGCAACGTCATTGTTGACTGGCCCTCCCCTTCCCTCCCCCTTCCTCTTCCCCCCTCCGTCCTCCCCTCCCCCTCCCTTCCCCCTCCCCCTCCCTTCCCCCTCCCTTCCCCCTCCAGCCTACCCTCCCCTTCTCCCCTCCCCCTTCCCCTCCCCCTCCCTTTTTCCCCTTCCCATTCCCCTCCCCCTACCCCTTCCCTTTCCCCCCTTCCCCTTCCCCCTCCCCTTCCCCCTCCCCTTCCCCCTCCCCCCTTCCCCCTTTCCCCCCTTCCCCCTTCCCCCGCCCCCGCCCCCCTCCCCCTTCCCCCTCCCACCCCACCCCTCTCCCCCTCCCATCCCTCCCCCTCCGTCCTCCCCTCCCCCTCCCTTCCCCCTCCCTTCCCCCTCCACCTACCCTCCCCTTCTCCCCTCCCCCTTCCCCTCCCTTTTCCCCCTTCCCCTCCCTTTTCCCCCTCCCCCTCCCTTTTCCCCCTTCCCATTCCCCTCCCCCTACCCCTTCCCCTTCCCCCCTTCCCCTTCCCCCCTTCCCCTCCCCTTCCCCCTCCCCTTCCCCCTCCCCCCTCCTCCTCCCCCCCTCCCACCCCACCCCTCTCCCCCTCCCATCCCACCCCTCTCCCCCTCCCATCCCTCCCCCTCCCCCCTCTCCTCCCCCGCCCCCTCCCCCCTCTCCTCCCCTCCCCCCCGTTCCCCTCCCCTTCCCCCTCCCCTCCCCTCCCCCGCCCGGCAATGCCGGGTACTTCTGCTAGTCATTAATAAACTCCAATACATTCAGAACTCCGCTGCCCGTCTACTCACCCATTCCCGGACCCGTGACCACATCACCCCCGTCCTTTATAAGCTTCACTGGCTCCCCATCCCCCAGAGAATCCATTACAAAATCCTCCTCTTGACCTACAAAGCCCTCCATAACCTGGCCCCATCCTACCTGACTGACCTCCTCTCCAGACACACTCCCACCCGCAACCTCCGCTCTGCTGGCTCCAACCTCCTGTCCCTCCCCATCCAGACCAAATTCAGATCCTGGGGGGACAGGGCCTTCTCCATCGCTGCTCCCACCCTCTGGAACTCACTACCTCACACCACCTTCCAACCACCGCAGGTGCACCTGAGCTCCGTGGCACACCCGCAACCCCCCCGAAATCAGTGTTCAGAAACATGACTCCATGGACGGCCAGAAAGCCAGACAGACACAGGGACACACACACGCAGGGACAGACACAGGTGGGTTATCGCCAGCATTCTGAACAAATTCCCCCTTCCTGCCCTAATTTCTGTTGCAAACGGCAACGGCAGCCCATCAAGTGTAACCGTTCCCAAGAAACCATTTCATCCAACCTGGAGGACGACCGTGAGAGCTCAGAGCTCCCGTCCTTAAGTGAGTATCTCCCTTTATTCAACGCATTCCGCAATCCCAAGTCGGCCCAGTTCAGGTCCCTGCCATGCCGTTGAATTAACACCCAGTTTCAATTAACAATTCACTGTCTTTCCCTCGCGGTCCCCATGTACTGTCTTTCCCTCGCGGTCCCCATGTACTGTCTTTGTCTTTCCCTCGCGGTCCCCATGTGCTGTTTTTGTCTTTCCCTCGCGGTCCCCATGTACTGTCTTTCCCTCGCGGTCCCCATGTACTGTCTTTGTCTTTCCCTCGCGGTCCCCATGTACTGTCTTTGTCTTTCCCTCGCGGTCCCTATGTGCTGTCTTTGTCTTTCCCTCGCGGTCCCCATGTGCTGTTTTTGTCTTTCCCTCGCGGTCCCCATGTACTGTCTTTCCCTCGCGGTCCCCATGTACTGTCTTTGTCTTTCCCTCGCGGTCCCCATGTGCTGTTTTTGTCTTTCCCTTGCGGTCCCCATGTACTGTCTTTCCCTCGCGGTCCCCATGTACTGTCTTTGTCTTTCCCTCGCGGTCCCCATGTACTGTCTTTGTCTTTCCCTCGCGGTCCCTATGTGCTGTCTTTGTCTTTCCCTCGCGGTCCCCATGTGCTGTCTTTGTCTTTCCCTCGTGGTCCCCATGTACTGTCTTTGTCTTTCCCTCGCGGTCCCCATGTACTGTCTTTCCCTCGCGGTCCCCATGTACTGTCTTTGTCTTTCCCTCGCGGTCCCCATGTACTGTTTTTGTCTTTCCCTCGCGGTCCCCATGTACTGTCTTTGTCTTTCCCTCGCGGTCCCCATGTGCTGTTTTTGTCTTTCCCTCGCGGTCCCCATGTACTGTCTTTGTCTTTCCCTCGCGGTCCCCATGTGCTGTTTTTGTCTTTCCCTCGCGGTCCCCATGTACTGTCTTTCCCTCGCGGTCCCCATGTGCTGTCTTTGTCTTTCCCTCGCGGTCCCCATGTGCTGTCTTTGTCTTTCCCTCGCGGTTGTCAGCTCTTTCACGAGCCTCGATTCAGTATAGAAAAAAAAAAAAAAAAAAAAAAAAAAAAACGTCAGTTGACTCAGCCTATCATCTTTGACTTTTACTCCCATGCTAAATCTGGAGAGCTGGTAATGTGGGGATGTAATTAAATACATGTTTTAAAACCTTGTCTACACATGCTCTTCATACAGGCTCACTTTTGCCTGCCATTTTCCACAAGCAGACTGAATTCCACATTGAATGTCAATAAAAATCCAAACTGACACCATCTATTTCTTAGCCCCAAATTTACTCAATTTAATATTTACCTTTACATCATATAATATCATTCCACCATACTCAATATGGTCAGGTTGCAACAACAGGATATGACCCTTGACCTCTGACCCATGACCTCTGACCCAAAAATGCAATCCATGACATCCGACGTGGCAACCTCATCATTAGGGTGAGCTGCCTCAGGGATATACTCATCCAATACACATATACAATACACAAGTGGCCAGTACTCATCGACATTGCCTAATGTCTAAGAAGCCCTTTGTCAATTATTCACACGTCCATAAGTCGGCCAAATACACACAATGAACACAAATACACACGTCAATTCGATTTAAATTCAGATATGAGATCGTCATGCCATTTTTTGATTCGGTGCGCACTTTCACCGTCATTCCCATTCCCACCGATACAACGTATTGCGAATCATTCGTTCCCTTATACACACATACCACGTGACTGGCACTTCATACCGGCTCGCATTTCAAACCACTGCACACACCCAGCGTTGTTGACAGTCATAAAATCACAGCACAACGACCTGAGTGGGTCGTGTACAACACGCCTATCCGACCAACCTGTACACATCTTTCATACCATACAGCATAAAGTCATGCACACGCGTCACTTTGTACAATCTTGTTCTCAATATTTCAAGAACCACTCCAATCCTTCCTACCTGTGAATACCTGGCCCCTTGCTGTGAGCCTATTCATCCCCTCTTCAGGCTCACCTGTCCTGTTTGTTTCTACCTGGATTTCTGTTTTCCTGTACTTTATCTGCTGCTTCCTCTGCTCTTGAAGTCTCCGCACTTCTCCTGCCTTTCTCCTACCTGGTACCTGAGCTCTTCTTCTTCCAATTTAATTTATCCTTCTCCAAAAATCACATAAGGTTTATATTCCCAAATATTAAAATCACCGATATCTCCCTCGAAATGCAAAACAAAACGCTTCCAACTCTGGCATCCCACAGCCCTCCTTAGAGGCATGCTTCACAATGCAGCACCTCCTCTCCTCGGCGCACAACGTACATGTGCTCACTCAACACATCACTCCACCTCGGCACACATGTCACATGACCAAAGACCCTCAACCTCCGACATTGTCCACAAAAACAGCCATCTCATCACTCGCGTTGTTCACAAAGGTGCAACCACAACGCCTGGCTGCATCATTTTCTTTCATATCTCACTGTTTTAATCATTGTCTTTGGCTCGTTATAATCCTCCCTCGCCTGCCTCGGCCACCCGAATGCATTCATGCCGTGCACAGCATGGAACATCCGCATTCCCGTCTCGCCTCCGCCCCGCCTCGCGGTTCCCCGCGAGGGCCATTACCACGTCGCTATAGCGACCTGCCTGCACGTCGGCTCGCGCGTTCACAGCTGGATTTCACGTGCCTCGTGCATTATAATCCTCCCTCTTCTCCAGATCTGACCTCATCTCTTGTCCGGAAAGAGCTAATACTTGTGCTGCCTGCAGCATATTGTCAGAACTCCCTCCTGCGGGTTCGCATTTTCTCCCAAATGCCCACGTTAAACGCACTGGATGTGCCTACCTTCAATCCTGGGACTGGACGAAGGCCTTAGGAGGGGTGGGGATTCCTTAAAGGTGTTCTCCCTTCTTTTCCTAGCTTAACTTATTCTTATCAATGCCAACGCCGGGGTATCCTTTATACCTATTACTTATCTTATCCACCCACGCCGGGGTCTAGCCTACTTCCCACACCGTGGTCACTATACCTACTCCCACGCCGGGGTATGCCTTAACCTGAGGGTTATCCCTCCTAACCTTGGGCGCCCTCCTTGCTCGATTCGTCAACCCACTGGTGCTCTGCTTAAATTTGGTTCGAGATACACACTCAGGCACAGCCGATAGAGGTTCCAAGGGGAAGGGAAGAGGCTTTCCAATTTAGGTGTGCAAAAAATGCTAACCTCAGCCTATTATTGCCAGCGCTGGCCTTGCCTCTTCCCGACCTGAGGAGCCCTCCTCGACCTGTAGCTGGATGTATCCCACTTCTGACACCAGATCTGACGGTCTTCACCTTAAACTCAAGAAGAGGCACGTTTGAAGCAGCAAGAGTGGTTTAATGAAAACGAACAACACAATTGTGGAGCGCGTCCAGAAATGCAGAGCTTTGTCACAAAAAGCAGTACAAATCCGAGCCACACTGAGAATACTCTGAAACAAGATCCCTTGTATAATCGAAGAAAGTCTAAAAAACTCCGCTGAAGTAATGACCTTCAGATAAGAGAGGGCCAAGTTTGAAGGCACAGATGTGTGTGAAAGTAAGATATTTCTCAAGCTATTTCAAACAAGCTGGGCTTAGAAGGCCCAGGGATGTGTTCTCATAATCGAGTTCAATGGTGTTAAACTTGGCAGTAAATCATATTGAGCCAGGCACATACAAATCAAAGGATACATATTAAATCATACTCTGCTTGAGGTTAACTTTGAAGGCAAACAAGAATTAAATGGCAACTATTCCCATAACTTTTCTCCCTTTGGCAAATGTTGAAAAACGTCTCCAAGGCTGGATCTGACCGAGCCGTGAAACATGTTTTGCAATTGAATCGAGCTTTTTTGAAGCAAGCAAAAGAAAGACACAATTATATATATATTTCAGATGCCCTGGGTCACGTGGTGCCCCACCCCCCCCCCGCCTGGCATATATATACATATATACATATATATATATATATATATATATATATATATATATATATATATATATATATATATATATATATATATATATATATATTAGGGTGGTGCTCAAAATAACTTTTTAAAAATATTTACTGGGACATGGCTTTATGTTGTTCCTTTTGTTCCAAAATGAAAAGACACCAAATATGAAAGCAATCTGATTTTATTTAGGGGTGCCACATCAGCCTTCAAACTAAAGGTGTCTACAAAACTTTTCTATATATGGATCGAAAGCAAAACCAGAAGTTTGTTTTATGAAAATCCACCCTCCACTCACTTTCTTTGTATTCTAGCAAACACAAGTTACAATAGCTGCACAAATAGCACTATATTGCTATGAAAACTCAAATTCAATGATAACAATCCAAATGTTCAGTTCATAAAAGGAAGAGACACCATATCACATAATATTAAAAAACCCAAATATAATGAGAAATGTAACTCCTATTTCTGGGCTTGTTTCACCACTGTTGCCTTCTTGACATCGGGGTACATCTTCCTGTGAGCAGCAACAACTTGGAGCAGAGCTTGCTTTTGCTCTTCATCCTTTGTAAGGAGTTTATTGTAGTCTTGTATCAATGCGACACCCCTTTCTGCCCTGTCGTTCACCACGACTAAGCCACTGGCGGCTTTCTTTATATAGAAAGGTCGACTCCATATGATGAGTGGATACCAGAGATAACGTCACCGCGTGGCAGGCGGTGCGTATCGCTCCCAGCAAGGTGCAGCAGCAGCTGTATGGGACACCTTGCTGGCGGTTCTCCACTGATGATATGAAGGTCGCATAGTGACTGATATATGTATATATACAGACTTGGCATTTAATATGGAATATTTTTTTTGTGGGGGTGAACGTACTTTTCAAGATGTCCTAGAACCAAAAGTTCATTGGAATTATGTTGAAATTATTCTAGATTTTGTTAATGTGACCTTTAAAAGAAACAAAAACCACATTTGACATTTCTAAACACATAAATTTATCCTTGAAAGTGATGTAAATTGATATCGAACTCAATTCATGGACAGTACTGTGTTAAACTTCTGTACGTTTTCCAGAAGTATCTCTTTATTTTGCACATTAGCCAATTTTTTTTTAAACAAAAACAAAAGTTAAATTACGACGGATTGCAGACTAAAATTACAGTTCAGTACTTCGTGTAACCCCCACGAGCATTCAGGAGAGCATGTACACGTTGAGGCATGCTGTTCACGAGATTTGCCAAGGTTTGGACAGGAATCGCTTGCCATGCAGTGACAATAGCCTGCTGCAATTCACGCACAGAGGTCGGCTGCTGGTCCAAGTTGTCGATTTGACGCGTTAATTCTGCCCACAAGTTCTCTATCGGATTCATATCCGGGGACATGGCAGGCCACTCCACATGCTCTACACCACGGTCAGCAAGAAAGTGTTGGATCATGCGAGCATGATGAGGCCGTGCATTGTCATCTTGGAAGACAAAGTTTCCTCGAAAGACTGCACGAGCAAATGGAAGCAATGTTTCTTCCAGAATGGCCCTGTACTTGAACTGGTTCAGGTTTCCATTCAGATCAACCAGGTCAGTTTTGCCCCCTGCATGAAAAGCAGCCCAAACGGTCACCCCACCACCTCCAGCTTGGACTCATGGCACTATACAATCTTTGTTGTCGGCTTCATGCACTTGTCTGCGCACTCTGACGTGGCCATCTTGACGATAGACCAGAAATCTAGACTCGTCACTGAAGATCACGTGATTCCAGTGTCCTGGCTGCCATTGACGGTGCTCTCTGGCCCACTGCAATCGGCGCTGGCGGTGTTGTCTGGTCAGTCGTGGCTTTCTCAGGGGACGCCTGGCACGATAGCCTGCTTGAACCAGTCGTTGGTTGACTAGCCTTCTGGATACAGGCACATTTGTCAGTTGCTGCCACTCAGTCCTAAGCCGATTAGCTGACTTGGTACAGCCATTGCGGACTAACCGGTGCAGCTGGTGATCATCCCTCCTTGTGGTTCTGCGGGGACGTCCTGGCCTCGGTATTGGAATAGGGACACCCCTCTGAGCATTTCGTTTCAGGATCTTTGACACCTGACCTTGAGTGATGCCATACTGCCGAGCAATAGCATGCTGTTTCATGCCGTAATTTCGTAAAGCCACCACTCCATGACAAACAGCATTGTCGAGTTGACGGACCATCTCCAGAGGAAGCGGCAATAACTTTTGGAGACGTGCAGCAGTTGTTTTCCACTAATACAGAACGCAACAACCCTTGTATACCCGACTGTGAAGCCAATCATCAAATGCACCTGTCCGTACATTTTGCCACGCCACCTGTGATATAATCCTGTTGTTGACTTCTTGCTGCGACAGACAATCAGTGACATGGTTCTTTTAACAAATAAATCACCAAAGTGTAAAAGAAACTCACCAGATTGATATACTGAGTTAAGAAAGTAATCCCAAGTCAAGAAAAAAAAAAAATTCCATATGAAATGCCAAGTCTGTATATATATATATATATATATATATATATATATATATATATATATATATATATATATATATATATATATGTGTATATATATATATATATATATATATATATATATATATTATATATATAAATAAATAAATAAATATAAATATATATATATATATATATATATATATATAGTATATATTAGGGTGGTCCTCAAATGTACACCAAAAAATAAAATTGGACTTTTTTCAGGTGCTTGTTGCTAAAATTGTTCCTTATTGTGAAAAAATGAAATGTGCCAAAGATGGTTTCTATACAACTTTATTTACTACTGTCACACATGGGTTGAAAATTACGTTTCAGTATCGACACACAAAATTGTTTTTAATAAACTAACACTCAGATGTAATCCCAAATCAGTAAGAATGTATGACAATCATCATAAACACACAGAGTAGGAGTCCTCCAGACCATTGTTTCCTCATTAATAAGTTATGTGGTAAATTATTCCCTCCTTATCTTGTTTGCATTGGGGAACTGATGGCGATGCCACTCAACAACTTGCAACAGGTTCTGGCGCTGCTGTTCATCCTTTGTCAAGACTTGATTGTAGTCCTGTATTAATGCTACACCACATTCTGCAAAGTCGTTGACAGTGGCAATACCGCGCAAGACTTGCTGTGATGACTGAAATGATGGGTCATCGGCCCACTCACCAGGGTCCTTTTCTAGGAAGTCAGTATTGACTTTGAATGCAGTAAAAATTCGCAGTGAGGCAGAAGTAACAAAATCTGCAACAGTCTTGGCAGCGATGGCTTCTTTTGCTGTAAGATCCACATGTACCCGTGGTTGAGGATTCTCTTGGCATTCTTCTTTAAGAGCAGCTACTATCATTCGCTTGACATCAAGCTCAACACTATCGTCAAACAGAGCAAGTCCTGCCAGTTCTTCGCTGAGGTACCACAAGTGATTGGAAAGCTTTTTGCTGGTGGCTTCGGCAATCACTGAATCGGGATAGAAAATGAGTGCTTTTAAGAGAGCTGGGTCTCCAGCGGGAGCACCATTGGCAGATGGAGCGCTGAACCAGGCTTTGGTATACACTGCTCCAACAAATGCTGTAAAACGCTTTATGCCAGTGAGTTCCTTTGGGGTCAGTCGAAACTGATCACGGAACAAGTAGATCTTGATTCCATAAATCACACGGGCCATCCATCTTGCCCGATGCATGGCTCCTGGCTGCATGAACCTGAATCCTCTCGGAGGACGCTCACCAAACAGAATAATAGTCAACTCAAGAAGTTCACGGTAGTCATCTCCTAGTTGGCCCGATTCCAGTTTCTGGATGCAGAATGAAACGACATCTTCTTTGCAACTTAAAAATACACCTGAAACTACAGAGTCCAGGTCATCAGGCATCATTGGCTTAAACTTGCTTTGGTCAATGGAATTCCAGTTTGACTGGAAACGCTTGAAGACGGCTATCTCAGGTCCTTTTGATGGACCAAGAAATGGTTTGAATGCTGCCATTGCTGCCTCTACCACTAGTTCCAGAATGTGATGCCGGCATGCAAAATGTAATAGTGGTCGTCCAAGCTTTTGCTGCAAAATAGTGCATGCACCAAGTGCTGAACTAGTGTTGCTGGCTGTCGTGTCAAAGCTCATACCTGCCACCATGTCTTGCAAATGCCATTCTTCGAGGCATTGCATAACAGCAGCAGCTGGTGCTAGTCCAGTTCCTGCTGGCAGCTTTGGCACACCCAGAAGCTTTCCAGTTCCTTGTGGGTCACTGACAATGACAGGAAGGCGATCAACTTTTTTAGTCCCATCGTCTGGAAGGAGCTTGCCATCCCAATGAACCACCAGACTTGTGTTTGGAGCATAGGATGCCTGGATGTCACCTGCAATTGTCTTCCGTTGGATCCGCCTGGATTTCCTGATCGATGTGCGGTTGATGGCCAACTCTGAAGGGTCGTGTCCCAGAGCAGAGGCTGCTGCTGACAAGATGTGAACAGCTGATCGATCGCTAACCTTGGTGCGGTCGAGAGCTGCTGTTAGATCCGGTGTAACAATGCTACTTGCACGCTTTCGGCCCTGCCTCTTTTAAGCAGATAGAACAGCAGAGTCGTCATGATCACTGGCTTCAGCACTGCTGTCTGTTGATGATGCTAGCTCAGGTCTCCTCTCGGGCTGCTTGCTTCTCTTTTTCATGCTGCTCTCTTTCAGTCAACACCTTGTCGCGTTGATGTGCCCGCTCCTCTTTTCCTGCTAGCACCTTGTCAACACCAACCATAAAGCCCCGTCGACCTGGCTCCCGTTGTGCCTTAAGGAATTCACGGTCCTCTGGTATTTTGATCAGATCAAGGACATCAACATGAGCAATGTCAAATAAGTCACGTAGACCGGTTTGAAAGTGCTCTTCTTTCTTTATCTGAGGGACAGATCGCCGGCTCTTTCCTTTCAGGATGGATCTGTATTGTTCTACTTTTCTCTCTAGTTTTGCAATGATATTCCGCTCATCTGCAGTGGGGATCCGTGCTTTCTCCCAGATGCATAATGTCTCAAAAACAACAGTTGTTGCGGCACTGCTTATGTCCAATTTCTCAGCATGATGTAGCTTAAAGTATGGCTGCAGAATCTCTTGCCAAGATGGGAGCCGAGTTTCTGGTAGTTTTTCAATATGGCAGCCTATCAGCCACACATGGTTCTTTTTTCAGGTTGCTCTTCTTGAAGTACTTGCACTCGCCATCATAACTGAAACAAACCGAAATAATTTCTTTTTTCGTGCTGATTAGCAGATTAGCAGGGGCCATGTGACGGTGGTAAAAGTTTTCAAAATGAAATGAAATTTTACCCAATTTGTTCTCTCTACAGGTGTAATAAAAAAATGGAAAAGCACTTTAGAAAAGTTAATGTTTACATTTGAGGACCACCCTAATATATATATATATATATATATATATATATATATATATTTATATATATATATATATATATATATATATATATATATATATGTGTATATATATATATATATATACAGTGGTACCTCGGCTTACGAGTGCCCCAACGTACGAGTTTTTCGGGATACGAGCCGTCGCTCGGGCGGTTTGTTGCTTTGGGATACGAGCCGAGATCCGATGTACGAGCTCAAAAAATTTATTTTTTTGAATTTTCCGGTTGTGGCTTCCGGTTCCGGTCACGCGGTTATCTTGCCGTGAAAGCATCTCTGCTTGGATATAAAACACGCAATCGTCGAAATACATGAGCGAGGAATCTCCTTGCTCCAGCCGGTGACGTCATCGGCGGGGATCCCCGCCTCCAGAGTGGCTGGTCACGTGACCGCCAAAGCGTGTCGCGCGTGCGGGTATAATGAGCTACACCTGTGGATCACGTGACCACGGA
>NC_136265.1:110155-260155 GCF_964187855.1 Myxine glutinosa | reverse complement strand
GAAATCCATTCAGGGCCACACGTTGACTACGACCAGAGAGGAAGTCCGCAAGCCATGCATGGAGATTTCCATGGGTACCAAAGGAGGAGAGTTTGGTGAGCAGAGCTGGGTGCCAGACCGTATCGAAGGCACGTGATATGTCAAGGGAGACAGCTCTGATTTCCTGTTTGGCATTGAGGACCTCCATTCATTGTTGAGACAGCAGAAGCAGCATGTCCAGAGTAGAGTGACCTGGTCTGAAACCAAATTGATGATCAGAGATCAAGCCATTGGAGAAGAGGAAAGATTTAATATCTGAAGCAATGATGGATTCCATGACCCTTACAATGAGTAAGGCTCATTGTGATTTTTAGCAAGATATATGTCCCTAGATATGAAAAAAAAAAGTGATAGCAGTGTATAACTCTCGGCCATCTCTGTGTTATCACCCGAAATATTATTATACGCCTGCTTCGCTTCGCCAAAAAATGTGATATTTGCTAAAATTGGAATAAATATGTTTTTAAGGACCACAAAGTGCCAATAATTTGCATACTGGATGCCAACTAATATAGTAATAGAAATATAGAACATTTGTGGGGGTTATTTATCAAAATATTGATATAATGACAAAAAATATGTTAAATTTAGTGAAAAAGTGGTCGAAGTCGCTTCGAGTTCAGAATTCACATTGTACATTTTTGTCAATATTTCAAAAATGAAAACTCCCAGAGTAACATTTGACCCCTCAAAATCTTCGCAAGGAACCACTGCATGGGAATATATCATTACTTTGTAATATGGTGGTTGTTTGGGGCACATATTTTGGCAAAGTTCAAAATATGTTCAACCATACCCCCTAATTTTGATATTTTGGAACGAAACATAGCTTTTGAACATTTTAGGTTTATTCGTCTACTACTTTTGGTATCTCAGTGTAATTTTTGGTATTAGCTAGTATCCTAAAGTAGGTTTGTAACATCAGCTACATTATATTTCACAATGCATGCAAACTTGCTCCACACTCTAGGTTTATCATGATCTCTCGAACAAATACGATCTCGATCTCGATCTCGGATCTCGATATACATACATACATACATACATACATACATACATACATACATACATACATGCATACATACATATATACCGTGGTTCCTGGAAAATCCCGTGAATTGCGAAACCATCATGGACTGTCACCTACTACGACCTCGTTGAAACTCTGAAGGCCGTGTATATAAAGCCGAAGAATGAGATTTTTTTGGACGCCACCTTCTTGCTACGCGTCGCCAACAAGTCGGCGAATTCCTGGATGAATACCTACAGGCTTTGAAGACATTGGGTAAAGACTGTAACTGCCAAGCTGTGATCACAGCTCAACATCTAGAAGGACTTCTTAGAGATTCATTCATCAGTGGACTACAATCCCCGTTGATCCGCTAACGCCTCCTAGAAAATAGGACCATAGACCTAGCGACTATGTATGACCAAGTATGAGCCCTAGATTCGGCGCAAAAGACCTCCGAGCAATATGGGGCGTCATCGGAGTCATCATATAGTGCCGCCGCTGCTGAACTGAAACAAGCTGTTCTGAATCCGTTCCACCCAACTAGCGAGTCAACCGACTCTTCAACAGTATCAGCTGTTACCGGCAGAAAATGCTTCTTCTGTGGTTACTTGAAACACCCATGTGCAAGGTTCCCCGCACGTGAGGCTACATGCAACAAATGCGGGAAGAAGGGGCACTTTGCTAAAGTCTGCCGTTCGTCACCAGCCGCTGCTGCCGCGGGTGCTACCTCAGCGCCATCGAATCGCCCGACCCTTGCCTCTGTGATATCTGCAGCCATTTCTTCGTTGCTATAAAAAGCAACTTGTAAGGTTGCCATTAATGGAATTGAAGCTGATGGCCTCATCGACAGTGAAAGCACGGAAAGCGTTATTCACCCACAGCTGTCTCTATGGCCTCAGCATCGCTTTCAATGAAGACGCTTGGATTCTGCATGGTCAATTTAACCCTAAAAGGACGAAGCTACCAAGACGTGTGACTGTCCATACTCCCCGAGCTCTGCGCAGACGTTATCCTCGGGCAAGACTTCCAGAAACAGCATGACAGCGTCACACTGAAATTCGGTGGTAACCTGCCACCTTTAGTTCTCTGCGGACTGACCACACTACGCGTTGACCCCCCGGAAATGTTTGCCCAAATGACAGCGGAATGTCGCCCTATTGCTGCCAAGTTGCGTCGGTACAGCTTCGAGGACCGCAAATTCATGGAGAAAGAAACTCAGCGGCTACTACGCGAGGGAGTCATCAAACTGAGTAAGTCCCGTGGCACGCCCAGGTCGTGGTAACTAAAGACAAAAACCACAAGAAACGGCTCGCGATTGACTATTCTGAGACCATCAACCGATTTACGCTACTTGATGGGTACCCGCTACCGCGTATCGATGACACAGTGAATAAGATCGCCCAGTATCGCGTCTTCAGCACTGTCGACTTGCGTAGTGCTTACCATTAGGTACCCATAAGGAACCAAGACAAGCCCTATACGGCCTTCAAATCGAGCGGAAGTCTTTACCAGTTCACGCAAGTCCCATAATTCGTCACGAACGGTGTAGCCTGCTTCCAACGCATCATGGACTCCTTTATCAAGGAAGAGAAACTCGCTGGAACGTTCGCTTACCTAGACAATCTGACTCTCTGTGGTATGACACAAACCAAGCACGACTTCAATCTGAAGCAGTTCCTTAAAGCAGCATAAAGGAAGAACATCGGCTATAATGAGGACAAGTGTGTGTTTTCGACCACTAAACTCAGTATACTGGGCTATGTAGTAGAGGAGGGTCAAATGCAGCCAGACACTGAGTGTCTTCGGCCCCTGCGAAAACTACCTGTGCCGCATAACATGAAGTCCCTCCGCCGGATCCTCCGACTTTTTGCCTACTACTCTCAATGGATTCACAACTATTCAAGCAAAATTTGCCCCCTCGGTGCCACAAAAGCTTTCCCCATCTCAAAGGAGGCGGAAACCGCCTTCCACCAACTCAAATGGGATATTGAAGAGTCAGTGGTCAACACAATCGACGAGTCAATACCCTTTGAAGTTGAGACCGACGCATCCGAGTTTGCTATTGCCGCAACGCTTAACCAGACTGGGCGTCCAGTAGCCTTCTTCTCCCGCACACTCCAAGGATCTGAAAAATGTCATGCATCGGTTGAAAAGGAGGCTAAGACTATCATCGAAACTGTCCGCCACTGGAGATGCTACCTGACGGGAAGGCACTTTACACTGAAGACTGAATAACGCTCTGTCAGCTACATGTTTGACAAAGGACAGAAAGGCAAGATAAAGAACGACAAGATCATGCGTTAGCACATGGAGTTATCTTGCTTCGATTCCACATGATTCGATATCCACATGCCTGGAGCCTTGTTCACTATACGACCTCCACCAGTTCCTATGTCACCCAGGAATCACACGCATGTACCACTTCGTGAAATCTCGAAACCTACCTTATTCCGTGGAAGATGCTCGACGGATGACCGGCTTGTGCAGAACCTGTGCAGAGTGCAAACCCTGGTTCTATCGGCCAGAAAGGGCCCACCTCATAAAAGTCACCCAGCCATTCAAACGCCTTAACATAGATTTTAAGGAACCTTTGCCAAGCACTGACAAAAACCAGTACTTTCTCACTACCATCGATGAGTACTTGAGATTCCCCTTTGTTTTCCCATGTGTGAACATGACAAGTTATACGGTGATCGACTGCCTTTGCCAAATTTTCACCCTCTTTGGAATGCCCGCCTACATCCAGTCAGACCGGGGACCGTCGTTCGTGAGCTGAGAGCTCGGTGAATTCCTGACAAGTAAAGGCATCTCGAGCAGCAGAACCACTAGCTAATATCTGCAGGGTAACGGACAAACTGAACGTTACAATGGAACAGTATGGAAGGCTATCACCATGGCCCTGAGGTCACGCCAACTGCCTACCCAGTGTTGGAAAACTGTCTTGCCTGACGCCTTAAACTCGATCTGTTCTCTCTTGTCAACAGCTACTAACGCTACCCCACACAAAAGACTGTAAAGTTTTGCTCGCCGCTCCACGACCGGTAGCTCGGCACCGACTTGGCTATCCACGCCTGGACCTGTCCTACTCAAAAGACATGTGCGCCAGAGTAAGACGGAACCACTGGTCGACCAAGTGGAACTCCTGCAGGCAAATCCGCAGTACGCCCAGGTCCACTATCCAGACGGCAAGGAAACCCCTGTATCCATCTGACATTTGGCCTTGACTGGAGACACAAAGGGATGGGAGCAACAGAATGAAGCACCATGCGACTCGGATAATGGGGTTGGCAGAGATTCGACTGCATCGGACGATCCTAGCTCCACGTCCACCAAAGTCTCTGGAGATGCTACTGAACAACAGCCGCTGCGACAATCACAACGTGCCCGGCGGGCCCCCGACCGTCTGGGCCTCTGAGTAGTGTTTTTCTAAGCAAGGGGAGAATGACATAATTCTACAAACAGATCGATTTCAAGCAGTAAATCATTGGAAACCAATGAGAGCAGACAAATTTAAAAAAGGGTGTTATAACACACCCAAACTAACCCGGGCTTGTGACTAAAAACAAAAAGGGAGCTCTGTCGAGTGTAACGCCATGGCTTGCAAAAGCAGCCTGAATAGCATTCACCAATCGCTAGGTATGGTAAATTTTGTCAGTTTTTACTCCAGATTTCGACTTTATTTAGTCTGCAGCTGTAAAGTCCTGACGAGATTGTGGCATTGCAAATCGAGGGATTTAGAGACACAAAGCAAGCGTCCAAACAGCGGTTTATTCCCAGAAGTGATAAAAAAACCACCTTTAGAGGCCATTTTTCCCCGCAAAGCGGGGGTTGGCCTTTTTCGGGAACCGTGGTTGTTGTTTTTTGGTCCCCTTTTTGAAGCAATGTTTTACGGCCGGATGCCCTTCCTGACGCCAACCCTTTTTGCCGCCTTTAACGACAAACAGGGAATTACCAGTGAACTGGTACTCAATTAGCCGACCTCGGAAGGATGACAGGCTGAGTCAACCCCCCTGGCGTTAATTCAGCGATCGACCGGGATTCAAACCCAGGATCCTAGGATCCTAAGCCGGCACCCTAGCCGCTAGCCCAACACCAGGGGTAAATTCCCAGACAGATGATGACACAGAAGTGATGACACAGGAAAAAGCACTCGGGGTGACCAACAGGTGGCGGAGCCCGGAAAAGGATATGACATCACAGTATGTTGCAACAGCATCTAATCCTCATATCCGAATCCAGATTTTGATGATACGCTTCAATTATGTAATGATAGTCGATTGTGTTTCCAAGGCAAGGCACGTTTGAGCAGGCCGAAACAAAATGGCGGCTTAATAACCCAGCAAGATGCAGTGGGCTGACTAAGATGGCGGCTGCCATATTGGTGAGCCATCACATCGGGTTTTTTCTCATGAGCACCTCGTCAAACATCTTCAAAAAGGGTGTTATAACACACCCAAACACCCAGTTTTCATCCTTGCGATCTCTTAAAGCCCAAGTGTATGCATGCAAAGTTTGGGGCCGTGAGGTTTCATGGGGTTTGGAGTTCTGGAGGAGACGGACGGACACTGCCTTTTATTATTACTGGCATGACTCGGCGCGCTCCGCGTGCCTCACCACACGTCGTTTCAGAGGGGTAGGCATCTTTGACCATTTCGGTGTCTTTTGGGTCTTCATGGTGTTTTGGGTCTTCAGGGCCATTTGGGTCTTCAGGGTCTTTTGGATCCTCTGTGCCTTTAAGGGTATTTTGGGTCTTTGAGGTGTTTTGGGTCTTTTGGGTCTTTGGTATCTTCAGAGGCTTTTGGTTATTAAGGGTCTTCAGGGCGTTTTGTGTCTTCGGGGTGTTTTGGGTCTTCGGGGTGTTTTGGGTCTTCGGGGTGTTTTGGGTCTTCGGGGTGTTTTGGGGTGTTTTGGGTGTTTTGGGTCTTTGGGGTGTTTTGGGTCTTTGGGGTGTTTTGGTCTTTGGGGTGTTTTGGGTCTTTGGGGTGTTTTGGGTCTTTGGGGTGCTTTGGGTTTTTGGGGTGTTTTGGGTCTTTTTTTATTTTTATTTTTATTTATTTTTTTGTATACAGAATCGAGGCTCGTGAAAGAGCTAACATTTATTTCACAAACAAATCAAACAGACAAACAAAATATATAAAAAGAGGGAGCGGAAGACAAGATGGGGAGAGAAGGGGAAGCACACAAACACAACATCTGAGAGCAGGGAGATGTGTGGGAGGGAGAGGGCTTGGGGGGAGGAGGCATGGGAAGGGGGGGGGGGGGGGTGGGAGAAGTATAAAACACAAGGACTTCCAGGACAGAAGTTGGTATTTCAAAAAAGTGGATTTGGGGTGAAATTAGTCAGGGTAGAAAAGCTCAAGGTTTTGGATGGGGGAAGATAAGAGATGGTGGTGAACAGCTGTTTTAAAGACCTGGAGGGTGGAGTAGGATTGAAGAGAGTGAGGGAGTTTGTTCCAGAGGTGGGAGAAAAGAGGAATGAAGGAGTGAAGGTGAGCAGGAGTCTTGATTTTGGAAGTTTAACCATAAGAGGGTTGCAGGCAGATCTTGTGCGACCTGTAGGAATATTTGGGGGACAGCCCAGAGAGAGCTGGGGGGGGGGCAAGGCCAGAGAGGAGTCGGTAGAAGACGGAAAGACCACCAACCTGCCTGCGGTGAGTGAGTGAAAGGCCCTTGGAGTTAGCTTCATCGCGGGAGATTCCAATGATTCTGAACGCTTTGGTTTCAACAGCGTGAAGACGAGCTAGGTGTGAGGCAGGAGCACCAGCCCAGAGGGGAGAGCAGTATTCCATTGAGCTGCGGATGAAAGCCTTGTATGTGATGAGGAGCTCAGGTGTGCCAAGGAAGGACTTGGCACGATGGAGGATGCCCAGTCGGCATTTGGGGTCTTCAGGGTTTTTTGGGTCTTCGAGGTCTTTTGGGTCTTTGGGGTGTTTTGGGTCTTTGGGGTGTTTTGGGTCTTTGGGGTGTTTTGGGTCTTTGGGGTGTTTTGGGTATTTGTGGGTGTTTTGGGTCTTTGGGGGTGTTTTGGGTCTTTGGGGGTGTTTTGGGTCTTTGGGGGTGTTTTGGGTCTTTGGGGGTGTTTTGGGTCTTTGGGGGTGTTTTGGGTCTTTGGGGGTGTTTTGGGTCTTTGGGGGTGTTTTGGGTCTTTGGGGGTGTTTTGGGTATTTGGGGGTGTTTTGGGTATTTGGGGGTGTTTTGGGTATTTGGGGGTGTTTTGGGTCTTTGGGGGTGTTTTGGGTCTTTGGGGGTGTTTTTGGTCTTTGGGGGTGTTTTGGGTATTTGGGGGTGTTTTGGGTCTTTGGGGGTGTTTTGGGTCTTTGGGGGTGTTTTGGGTCTTTGGGGGTGTTTTGGGTCTTTGGGGGTGTTTTGGGTCTTTGGTGGTGTTTTGGGTCTTTGGGGGTGTTTTGGGTCTTTGGGGGTGTTTTGGGTCTTTGGGGGTGTTTTGGGTATTTGGGGGTGTTTTGGGTATTTGGGGGTGTTTTGGGTCTTTGGGGGTGTTTTGGGTCTTTGGGGGTCTTGGGGGTCTTTGGGGGTGTTTTGGGTCTTTGGGTGTGTTTTGGGTCTTTGGGGGTGTTTTGGGTCTTTGGGGGTGTTTTGGGTCTTTGGGGGTGTTTTGGGTCTTTGGGGTGTTTTGGGTCTTTGGGGTGTTTTGGGTCTTTGGGGTGTTTTGGGTCTTTTGGGTCTCTGGGGTCTTTTGGTCCTTCGGGGTCTTTTGGGTCTTCGGGGTCTTTTGGGTCTTCGGGGCGTTTTGGGTCTTCGGGGCGTTTTGGGTCTTCGGGGCGTTTTGGGTCTTCGGGGCGTTTTGGGTCTTCGGGGCGTTTTGGGTCTTCGGGGCGTTTTGGGTCTTCGGGGCGTTTTGGGTCTTCGGGGCGTTTTGGGTCTTCGGGGCGTTTTGGGTCTTTGGGGCGTTTTGGGTCTTTGGGGCGTTTTGGGTCTTCGGGGTCTTTTGGGTTTTGGGGTATTCAGGGTCTTTTTGAGCCGCAGGGCCTTGAAGGGTATTTTGGGTCTTTGGGGTGTTTTGGGTCTTCAGGGGTCTTGGTGGTCTGAAGAGTCTTGGGGAAATTAAAGGGTCGTCAAAGGTCTGAGGGGTCTCAGCAGTCTTAACGTAATTAAGAGGGTGTTAATTTTAATTGAAGAAGAAGAAGAAGACATTTTCGTTGCATATAAACATAGCGACATAACGACATAACCATACACGTTTGCTCTATTGTAATAAGATAGATACTCACACATGCACACACACATACACAAGATTGTATATATGGAGCTACCCTCGGAGATGGCAGTGGTGGCTCGTGCACAAGTTATGAATTGTGAGAAAATTACTGTTTAAAACTTTAATAAGGTGCATCATGGTAAAACAAGAGAAAAATCCCATGTGTGCTCGAGTGTGGTCACCAGCTGCGACCTGTAGAATCATGAGGATATCCGTTGCAATATGCTCTACCAAATTCAAGCAGTCATTAAATTATACGCATGCACTCGTGTCTTTTTGTCTTTCAGCTAAATTTATTCTGATTTCTTCAAACAAATCGCGATTTTAGTCTGCGATGTTCTTATGTCATACCAACGCACGTCCGAGTGTATGCGCATGCGCTATTCAAAAAGGCACCCCAACAACAAGAACAACAACGCGGTCCTCTCATCGTGCTGCTCGTCGCAGCTAAAAAAGTGATTCCATAAAGGTTTGGCACGATTAATCTTGGGAGCTCAGAAGAGTAGCAAAAATGTCTTCATATAATATATAAAATTGCTCCAACCTCCTAATTGGAAACTTTCGCACATATAAAAGCGATATATACAGTGATTCGTAGGTAGGAAGATGGGGTATTCGATGATATGAGTGAGGCGAGTGAAAAGATAAATGGTGAGGGCTTTATCATACAGAAACAGTTGCGGCCTTTTCCAAGTCAAGGCATTTTCCAGCAGGCCGCAACAAAATGGCGGCTTTAGACCCTTCAGACCAACTGACCAAGATAACGCACTGCCATATTGGTGAGGGTATTTTTTAAAATAATGAGCAGCCGCTAAATTGTCTTCAAAAGGGGTGTTTAAATCTATGTGAATAGGTGGGCAGGTAGGATTGATGCAAATATGCAGTTTTCATCTATGAACTCCCTTGAAGGTTCCTTAGTTTGCGTGCAGTGCTTTGGGCCACTAGGTTTTGGAGTCATCGAGGTGACACGCGCACACACTGCCATTTATTATTACGGATTCATTAACCCCTTGGAGCCAATTCCATAACCGTATGGTAAGATTTACCATGTTTGTTGTGTGCGTGTTCCTTGCCAAATGTCTTGTGTATTTTATTCGTTGCTGATTTTGTGGTCATTTTGTTCCCCGAAAGCAGTGGTTGGCAACCTTTTCTAGTGATTGTCCAGATCGACATAGGGATATCTGTGGACGAGCCGGAACGATAACTGAGTAGTCATTAGAAGTTAGAAGAGTTTATTTTGAATTTTTGGTTAATTTCCAAAAGTGAGGTGTGCATACAGTTTAGACATGATATCGTTTTTGTGTTGGTTTGTCGGTGTGAGCTCTGTGCCTGCATTTTGCGATGTGCCGCGGTGAGAGCAATACAAACTAAGTTAAAGCCGAGAGTTTCACGGGTCTGAAGTCCGAACCGAATGCGTCTGCTGAAGTCTAAACCGAATGCGTCTGCTGAAGTCCGAACTGAATGCGTCTTCTGAAGTCCGAACCGAATGCGTCTACTGAAGTCCGAACGGAATGTGTCTACTGAAGTCCGAGCGGAATGCGTCTACTGAAGTCCGAACGGAATGCGTCTACTGAAGTCCGAACGGAATGCGTCTACTGAAGTCCGAACGGAATGCGTCTACTGAAGTCCGAACGGAATGCGTCTACTGAAGTCCGAACGGAATGCGTCTGCTGAAGTCCGAACGGAATGCGTCTGCTGAAGTCCGAACGGAATGCGTCTGCTGAAGTCCGAACGGAATGCGTCTGCTGAAGTCCGAACGGAATGCGTCTACTGAAGTCCGAACGGAATGCGTCTGCTGAAGTCCGAACGGAATGTGTCTGCTGAAGTCCGAACTGAATGCGTCTGCTGAAGTCCGAACTGAATGCGTCTGCTGAAGTCCGAACGGAATGCGTCTGCTGAAGTCCGAACTGAATGCGTCTGCTGAAGTCCAAACTGAATGCGTCTGCTGAAGTCCGAACGGAATGCGTCTGCTGAAGTCCGAACGGAATGCGTCTGCTGAAGTCCGAACGGAATGCGTCTGCTGAAGTCCGAACGGAATGCGTCTGCTGAAGTCCGAACGGAATGCGTCTACTGAAGTCCGAACGGAATGCGTCTACTGAAGTCCGAACGGAATGCGTCTACTGAAGTCCGAACGGAATGCGTCTACTGAAGTCCGAACGGAATGCGTCTACTGAAGTCCGAACGGAGTGCGTCTACTGATGTCCGAACCGAATGCGCCTTCTGGTCTGAACCGAATGCGTTTCCTGGTCCGAACCGAATGCGTCTCCTGGTCCGAACCGAATGTGTCTCCTGGTCCGAACCGAATGCGTCTCCTGGCCCGAACCGAATGCGTATCCTGGTCCGAACTGAATGCGTCTCCTGGTCCGAACCGAATGCGTCTCCTGGTCCGAACCGAATGCGTCTCCTGGTCCGAACCGAATGCGTCTCCTGGTCCGAACCGAATGCGTCTCCTGGTCCGAACCGAATGCGTCTCCTGGTCCGAACCGAATGCGTCTACTGGTCCGAACCGAATGTGTCTAATGGTCTGAACCGAATGTGTCTACTGATCTGAACCGGATGTGTCTTCTGAAGTCTGAACCGAATGCGTCTACATGGGCTGACGGATTCTCTCTATGTGCCAGATTCAGCCCTCAGGCCATACGTTGCCTGCCCCTGCCCTGAAATATTTGACTTTTTTTCCAAGCTCTTATATTGTTCTTAAGTCAGTTTTGTGAAGCAGAGTGACCCCACCCATTGTATGGTCAAGAAAAGGGATGCGGAGTGTGGTTTTGGGCCAGTACTTGTTTTTTTATTACTTGCAAAATCGAAGATTTTTCAAGTATATTGGTCGGTCGCGTTTGTGGTTCTGTCTGTCTGTCTGTTTGTTTGTTTGTCACCGGCCTTCAGGTCACAATTTTCAACCGATCTTCACGAAACTTCACCAAATGGTAGAGTTGGTCAAAATCAAGAAGCCTATTGTTTTGGGGTCAAAAGGTCAACATAGGCCAAAGGTCACCAACTTTGCTAAATTTCTAAAATCCTCAATTTTCATCCGATTGACTTGAAATTTGAAGAGGACTTGCATATCTGGTCACTGAATTCAACCACCAAGTATATTTGAGGTCAACATCGGCCAAAAGGTCAACATAGGCCACATTTCTAAAATTTTCAATTTTCATCCAATTGACTTGAAATTTGAAGAGGACTTGCATATCTGGTCACTGAATTCAACCATAAATTATATTTTAGGTAAACAAAGGCCAAAAGGTCAACATAGGCCGAATTTTTAAAATCACCAATTTTCATTTGATTGACTTGAAAATTGAACAGCATTTGCCCATTGAGTCACTAAATAGGGAAACTAACTATTTTTGAGGTCAAAAGGTCAAAGGTTAACTCAAGGTCAACCTTCCAAAATCATTTTTCATCTGAAAAATCGTCACTTTTCTTCCTATTGACCTGAGCTTTGATCAAGATTGTCAATTTTAATCTTGATGAAATGGACAATTTGCTGAATCAATGGAATTTTTTTTCTTGGGTGTGGGGGGTGGATTTTGCAAGTATCGTGCTCTGCATGACGTCTTCTTCTTTGTTTGTCTTTGGAACAGAACATTTATTTATTTTAAATGTTTTTATGCTTTGTAGAATCGGTTTTTTGGGCTTGGGCCTTGTTGGTTGTGGAATGGTTCAGAATTTACTCAAGACTGGACACAGTGTGACAGTGTGGAGCAGGACACCCAACAAGGTATTTTCCTAAAAATGGTTTTTTTTCATCGTGCTTTTATCCCTCCGTGATTTCATTTTATTTAATCAACAAGATATTTTAAATGATTTTCGTTTCTTCTTGTATGGAAGTGATTGGGGAGAGATTGATCCTCCCCCTTCTTCTACTCCTCTATCTCCTCTTCCTTCTCTTCCTCTGCCCTATTCCCCTCCTCCTCCTTCGACTCCTGTCTCCCTTGTCTTTTCTGCCTCCTTCTCCTTTTCTCCGTCCTGCACCAATTGCCCCCACATCCCTGATCACCCTGGTGTCTGTGATCCGTACCTGCATCCCTGATCACCCCTCTGGTGTCTCTGTTTCCCCCCACCAAACTTCCCTGATCACCCTGGTGTCTGATCGCCCTGACATCCCTGATCACCCTGGTGTCTCTGATCCACACCTGCATCCCTGATCACCCCCTGGTGTCTCTGATCACCCCCACATCCCTGATCACCTTGGTGTCTCTGATCCGCCTCTACATTCCTGATCACCCCCTGGTGTCTCTGATTGCCTCTGCATCCCTGATCACCCCCTGGTGTCTCTGATCGCCCCCACATCCCTGATCACCCTGGTGTCTCTGACCCCCCCCCCCCCCCAATTTCTCTGATCACCCCGGTGTCTCTGATCACCCCGGTGTCTCTGATCGCCCCTACATCCCTGATCACCCCGGTGTCTCTGATCACCCCGGTGTCTCTGATCGCCCCTACATCCCTGATCACCCTGGTGTCTCTGATCGCCCCTACATCCCTGATCACCCTGGTGTCTCTGGTCGCCCCCACATCCCTGATCACCCCGATGTCTCTTATCACCCCGGTGTCTCTGATCACCCCGGTGTCTCTGATCGCCCCTACATCCCTGATCACCCTGGTGTCTCTGGTCGCCCCCACATCCCTGATCACCCCGATGTCTCTTATCACCCCGGTGTCTCTTATCACCCCGGTGTCTCTGATCGCCCCGGTGTCTCTGATCGCCCCGGTGTCTCTGATCGCCCCGGTGTCTCTGATCGCCCCGGTGTCTCTGATCGCCCCGGTGTCTCTGATCGCCCCTACATCTCTGATTACCCCGGTGTCTCTGATTGCCCATACATACCTGATCACCCCGGTGTCTCTGATAGCCCCTACATCCCTGATCACCCCGGTGTGTGTTTGTGTTAGTGTGACACATTTGTGGAGGATGGAGCTTATCTGGGAAGAACTCCTGCTGAAGTTGTTTCCACATGTGACATCACATTTGCATGTGTTTTTGATCCCAAGGCTGCGAAAGAGGTAAGTTGGTTGGTTTTGAGAGTTGTCCTAATGCATACTTTTGCGGTGGATTTGAGGAGGGGGCATGTTATGGTTAATCAATTGGTATCAAGTGATGTCATACAATATCTGCTTTTGTGACACTGAATGATAATTTTTTTCAGCAATTCTATGCTTCCATTATTGTTATCTCCCACTCGGAGGCCAAACCTCAAGTTCTGTTTCATTCACATCTTAACCAGTGTGTGGCCTCTATTTTTTATTTTTTATTTTTTTACCACCTCTCCTCTGGTTTACTTCATTCTGCTCTCTCAGCCTTTCAAGGATGCATGTGTTCCTCCATTAAGCCCCATCTTGTTTAATTTCCAAAATTTAGAATGGCTACACTCATAAACTATTTTGTTATTCACTTCTACAATTTGTGGAACCGCCCTCAAGAGGCAGTTAAATGTCACTCTTCATTTCAGGGCTTAAATCAAGTGGTGAACCACCATGTCGTATCATGTCCCATAAACTCCATCTAACCCAACTTCTTGTAGGTTACCGTTTCCTCCCTCCTCTCTTCCCTCTTTTCCTGTTGTTCATTAATTTGTGTCCAACTTTGGCGCCACTGTCAGTGGTTAAAATATCGGCTGAACATTGACAACACGTGTAATCGTACAAACGACCTTTATGCTTTGTGAAAGGAAAATGAAATGCTCTGTCGACATCTCTTACCTTTTCGCTCGAACAAGGAAAAATATAAAATCTATATATAATGGAGCAAGTGTTTGTATGTATGTTTGTATGTATGTATGTATGTATGTATGTATGTATGTATGTATGTATGTCTGCTCTTCACCCATTGGTTGGACAGCTGACCTGACTCCACCCACAAATGTAACCTGAAATACTTAACCCAAAGTACCCAGAGGCCCAAAAAGACCCTAAAGACTCAAAATATCCTGAAGACCCAAAAGACCCCAAAGATCCAGACCCCAAAGACCCAAGAGAACCAAAATACCCTGAAGATCCAAAAGACCCCAAAGGCCCCAAATACCTTAAAGACACAAAAGACCTAAAAGACTGAAAAGACCCAATGGACCCCAAAGACCCAAAATACCCCAAAGACTGAAAATAGTCCAAAGACCCTTAACAACCCTGAAGACCCAAAAGACCCTGAAGACCATTAAAGATCTCGAAGACTCAAGAGAACCAAATATCCTGAAGACCCCAAAGATCCTGAAGACCCTGAAGACCAAAGAGAACCAAAGGATCCAGCGGACCCAAAGTACCCCAAAGACCCATAATACTCCAAAGACCCTTCAAGATCCTGAAGACCCTTCAAGACCCCAAAGACACAAAAGTCCCTGATGATCCAAAATCCCCAAAATATCCCAAAGATCCTTGAAGACCCAAAAGACCAAAAAGACCCAAAAGGTTGAAAAGACCCAAAATAACCTGAAGACCCAAAATACCTTAAAGACCCGAAAGACCCAAAAGACCCCAAAGACTGAAAATACCTCAGGTCAGGTATGGGAGCATGCGCTGGAGCAGCGCGTCGCCGCATCCACTTTCCGACAGTACTCCAGGGGCCTCCGTCTGGCCATCCCAAGGGCTGATGCCAGGCCCATCCCTATCTCCTTGAGATGCCAATCAACCTGCTGCAACCACAAGGCACGTGGTCGGCCCGTTGGCCTCCTCCACTCACGAAGCTCCCTTGCTGAGAGTATCTGGTGAGCTGGATCAGCGTCCGGAAAACGAGCCACATGTCCATACACCCACAGCTGATGCCCATGGACCATACAGGAAATAAATCTCATCTCAGTCTCTCTCAGCAACTGCACGTTGGACACAAAGTCCGACCAGCGATAGCCAAGGATTCTCTGAAGTGAGGGTCCAAGTCTCGCATCTGGAGAGCAAGACTGGAAGCACCAAGGACTTAAAGACTGACTTTCGTCCTCCTGCATAAATACTCTCACCAACAATACCCATGACCACCTTACCCCCCTCCCCCATCCCCTCACAATCCCCTCTTCAACCGTCACCCTAGCTAACGATTCCAATGACCGCCCCACACCCCTCACCCTGGATAACTCACCCACACCCCTCACCCCGATGGTTGAAGGGCGACACCTCACCAAAAGACCTCACCACTACGTAATTAAAAAGACTTCACCACCACGAAATTCAAAACACATCACCACCAAGTAATTCAAAACACCTCACCACTACGTAATTCAAAACACCTCACCACCACGTTTTTGAAAACACCTCACCACCACGCAATTTAAAACACCTCACCATCATGTAATTCAAAACACCTCACCACCACATAATTCAAAACGCCTCACCGCCACGTAATTCAAAACACTTCGCCACCACGTAATTCAAAACACCTCACCACCATGTAATTGAAAACACCTCACCACCACATAATTGAAAAATGCCTCACCACCACGGAATTGAAAACACCTCACCACCACGTAATTGAAAACACCTCACCACCACATAATGGAAAAACGCCTCTCCACCACGTAATTTAAAACACCTCACCACCACGTAATTCAAAACACATCACCACCACGTAATTGAAAACACCTCACCACCACATAATTGAAAAATGCCTCACCACCACGTAATTGAAAACACCTCACCACCACATAATTGAAAAACGCCTCACCACCACGTAATTTAAAACGCCTCACCACCATGTCATTCAAAACACCCCACCACCGCGTTATTAAAAACACTTCACAACCATGGAAGCAAAAGTTTGAGGGAGTAGTTCAATGACAACACAGACACTGCGCAGATATGTAGATATATACTGTAGATAGATGACTACACCTAAGTTGCTGTTTTGTCATGGTTTACACCAATCATAACACATACAATTATTTGCCACAATTTTTTTGTAATATACGTGATATTACATTTTATAAACTAGCCGAAACCCGTGGAACATCCACGGAAGGGAGGATGTGGTGTATGGATAGAGTGTACCATTATGGATGGCATAGGGGATTTGCTTGTCCGAGTAAGAGTTAGGGAGAAAGATGAGAATGAAGAGTGCGTATATGAACAACGATCGCCGACACCGGCACAAATGCATGCTCTGGATTGTCCACTCAGTGGACGGCTTGCTTTCGCCTTCGCCTGTCCAATCAGCGGACGGCTTGCTTTGCCTTCGCCCAGCAGACGCCAATACGATGGCGTCCTAAGATGGCGTCGTATCGGCAGTTAATCAGATGCTTTTGGGCCCCAACATCGGCTAATTCAGATTTTTCGAGTATGGCTGTACGTGATAAACAAAGAGCGCGGTTCGTAGATCGTAAATCCATTAGTGCCGTGGGCATCGGGTCACTGGGTGCGGCGTAAAAGGGATAACAAAGTCGAGTCCTTACGCTATTATTATATAGACTAGCCGAAACCCGTGGAACATCCACGGAAGGGAGGATGTGGTGTATGGATAGAGTGTACCATTATGGATGGCATCGGGGATTTGCTTGTCTGAGTAAGAGTTAGGAAGAAAGATGAGAATGAAGAGTGCGTATATGAACAACGTATTTATTGCAATCTACTTAAATGACAACGCTACGACATACTTTTGAAAATATCACGTACCGTCTCGAAGTCAATGCCATCCTTTTATCTCTTCGTATACAATGGACCTTCCAACGGACGGAACCGACGGACGACGGACGGACGGACGGACGGACGGACGGTTCGTCCAACGGACGGAACGGACGGTCGGGTGAGTATACAACTCACTGATTTCTACCTTATCGTGAACAGGGTAAAGCCTACTTTGATAATCATGAACGGTGGCAGATGCAGGAGTTGGTGAAACGAAGGGGGGGGGGGGGAGGGCTGATCATGACCTACCCGACGCCACATGGCCTACGCCATTTGTTGAGATCATGGCCACAACGGAAACACAACAACTGGATAGGTAGTGCCTAGGCCTACGCATACGTTTCGTCACTCGGCGAAGTACACTTTTTTAAAGCTTTCGCCTTCGCCCAGCAGACGCCAATACGATGGTGTCGTAAGATGGCGTCGTATCGGCCGATAATCGGATGCTTTTGGGTCCCAAAGTCGGCGAATTCAGATTTTTCGAGTATGGCTGTACGTGATAAACAAAGAGCGCGGTTCGTAGATGGAAAATGCATTCGTGCCGTGGGCATCGGGTCACTGGGTGCGGCGTAAAAGGGATAACAAAGTCGTTATATAGATATATATAGATATAGATATAGATTATTAATAAAGGCCTCAAGACCAATTCAACTTGAATTAAAAAACGCGACATTTCGGCTATTCAAGAACACATTTGTAACCTGTCAATCAAAAAGGAAAATGTTTTGTTGATCGTCTTCTCAACAAAACGTGTCGACAAAACCAAAGGAATATTCAGGATTTTCACAAAATCACAACTTGAAAGATACGCCAAAAACCTGAGGTGAATTCCGGTGATGCAGTCATCTTCTTCATCTGCGCCTCATTTTCTTCATGTGAAAATGAATCGATTTAAAATTCCATAGAACTCTGTCGTTTATGTATATTTTTATTTTATTACATTCACGTAGTTTCACTTTCTTGACTTCGTGGAGCTTCAATCTTTTGTGGTTTAAAAAAATAAAATAAAGATGGATGCTTCTTCAGCACATCGCATCGCATTCTCTTCCTGTGAAACTGTTTCATAGAACTGTGTCGTTTATGTATATTTTTAATTTTATTACATTCACGTAGTTTCACATTCTTGACTTCGTGGAGCTTCAATCTTTTGTGGTTTAAAAAAATAAAATAAAGATGGATTCTTCTTCATCACATCGCATCGCATTCTCTTCCTGTGAAACTGTTTCATAGAACTGTGTCGTTTATGTATATTTTTATTTTATTACATTCACGTAGTTTCACATTCTTGACTTCGTGGAGCTTCAATCTTTTGTGGTTCAAAAAAATAAAATAAAGATGGAATCTTCTTCATCGCATCGCATCGCATTCTCTTCCTGTGAAACTGTTTCATAGAACTGTGTCGTTTATGTACATTTTTAGCCGCGTCGCAGACGCTGCTCATAGGGTGCCCTCTGCTGTTGTTGTTGTTACCACTGCTTCTTCTTCTTCTTCTTCTTCTTGTTCTTGCAGAGAAGACAAAACCTCAAAGCTCCACCCATTCTGGGAACCATAGCTCCACCCATTTTGGGAGAGGCTTCATATAAACAAATATCCACCATTTTATTAACTCGCATAGCTTTGAGGCCTGTTTTGTAGGCCCGTGGTGTCTTCCTCTCTCACACAGTTTTCTTTCAAATCAAATTCGATATATCATTTCAGTTTTCACAGTCGCTAACATAGTTTTAGACTCGGTTGAAAAAAAACGGGAAGAAAATCCGATGAAAGTTGCCCTTTATAGAACGAAATGAATTCTCAAAGGCCTGTAACTTCAAGTCCATTGAGATATATATATTTTTTAATCGCGGCATGCTCAGTCATACACCGCTCGAAATAAGAGACGGGAAAATGCCGAGATATATATATTTTGTTTAAATCGTGGCATGCTCAGTCATACACCGCCCGAAATAACAGACGGGAAAATGCTGAGATATATTAAAAATTCGTCCATTTGATGACAATCGTCACGATGAAATATTTAATTTATACGTCGTCACAATAATGTGGAGAGAGGAGCATAGCTTCGTTCACGTGTCGCCACATACGGGAAATTGCCGAGATATATATATTTTTTACATCGCGGCATGGTCAGTCATACACCGCCTGAAATAACAGACGGGAAAATGCCGAGATATATTAAAAACTCGTCGCCACACACGGGAAATTGCCGAGATATATTTTCACTTTGCACAAAAATAACATCAAGTAATCGAATCAATAGGAATGTCCTGTGCTTATAACATCGACGTTATAGGCACAGCTGCATCTAGGCATTGTGTAACATCGACGCGGCTTTTGTTTTAATTAAAACTTTTTGTACTTGTTGCACTTGTTATTTTATTACATTCACGTAGTTTCACATTCTTGACTTCGTGGAGCTTCAATCTTTTGTGGTTCAAAAAAATAAAATAAAGATGGATTCTTCTTCATCGCATCGCATTCTCTTCCTGTGAAACTGTTTCTCCATTTAACGTTTCCAAAATCAAAACTTCAAAAACTTCTTCACTTCGATTTGAATGACGATAAAGACGTTTCCTTATATATCCTAATTTAAAATGTTCAAGGGAATAAAAAGACGATTTGGTTCATACCACTCGACTGTCCAATCAGCGGACGGCTTGCATCGCCTTCGCCCAGCAGACGCCAATACGATGGTGTCGTAAGATGGCGTCGTATCGGCCGATAATCGGATGCTTTTGGGTCCCAAAGTCGGCGAATTCAGATTTTTCGAGTATGGCTGTACGTGATAAACAAAGAGCGCGGTTCGTAGATGGAAAATGCATTAGTGCCGTGGGCATGGGGTCACTGGGTGCGGCGTAAAAGGGATAACAAAGTCGAGTCCTTACGGTATTATTATATAGATAATTGAAGTTGAAGATTTAAGTTTTAAATTTTTTTCTTTTTTTTTCAAATAATTCAAAACGATACCCTTGGGACATACACCCGGGCGAGATAGGTGCACTGGTGCATACCAGAAGTTTGGTACGATTTCACAAAAGTTTGAGGGAGTAGTTCAGTGACGAGACAAGACAACACAACACAGACACTGCACAGATATATATATATACTGTGTATATATATATATATATATATATATATATATATATATATATATATATATATATATATATATATATATATATATATATATATATATATATATATATATATATATATATATATATACTGTGTATATATATATACTGTATATATATATATATATATATATATATATATATATATATATATATATATATATATATATATATATATATATATATATATATATATATATATACATACACATACACATATACATATACAGTAATACCCCGGCCTACGTCATTAATTGGTTCCATAAGCCGTGACGCAACTCGATTTTTGACGTAAACCGGGCGTAATGTCATCATTTTGATTATCATCATTGGACTCATTGGACTTCCGGGTGCGGTTGCGAGAGGACGCTGGCGCTGCATGTTCGCTGCTTCTCCGACTGGATGGATGTACAGGGTCTGCTTCTACTTTTCTGACCTGACGTCTCACACCTGTCCTGCCTTTTGTTGATTGTGGATTGGATTGGATTTGTGGATTGTGGACTTTGATTTGTGGATTGTGGACGCCGCCATGGCGTCACGTATGGGGACGCTGGTACTGTTTGTTCTCCAACGGAAGGCGCACGTGCCGCGCGTTCTCCGGCTGGATAACGGAAGCTGCCTTTGATGGTACGGAATACGGAATCGAAAGGTACGGAATCTGCTTTTCTAGTACTCTTGGTGGCTTTTTGGCCTACGGGTCTGCTCTCTGCTTGATCCTCCCGGCTTCACCTGTCCGGCTCTTCCGCCGTTGCCTCCTGCCCGTTCCCGGGCATCTCGCACCTATCCTGCCTTTTGTTTCTTGGGTTGCTCTCCTGTGGATTGCCTGGACGGCTGGCTGGCTCCCTGTTGGCCACCGCTGCGGTCGTCGAGCTGCATGACACTCGCTGGCTGTTGACGCTGGCTGTTGCCCGGCTGCCTCCTCGGCTCCTCGGCTCTCGGCTTGCTCGTGCTCGGCTCTCTATTGGTCCTCGGGCTGCTCATCTTCATTCCTCGACCCTCCTCGCGTGTCGTGCTCTGGACCAGCCTGTTGTGCCTGGTGCTTTGGTCAGCCAGCCTGCGGCTGCCGGCTGACCTCTCCGGGCTCTGTGCCCCTTCGCTCCTGCCTGGCATGGCACTGAGGTACTCCGCCGCTAGGCTTCTTCAACTCAACAACCACTCCACTCCGCCATGCATCTCTGTCATCAAAAACCATGGACTCCTACGACGACCCTGATACAGTGATACATCCATAGAGGCTCCGGTCGCAAGTTTGTTTACGCCCAGACAGGTCACTCCATCCCCTCACTCTGGTCAGCTGAGCGCACTCTCACCCGTCAATTACGTCATCACAGCAACATACACGAACGCGCCCCCTGTCTGCACGCCCTGGCAAAATCACCCGAGTCCATCCGCACCATACAAAGCAATATGAAGCTTACTCTGTTCAATACCCGGTCCCTCAACAATAAAAGCCACATCTTGAATGACTTCATTCTGGACAATAAACTGGACTTTCTCTGTCTGACTGAAACCTGGCAACAACCTCTGGACTACCTCTCACTCAACCTCACTACACCCAATGGTTACTCATACATGGAGAGGGCCGAGGTGGTGGAATTGCTGTAATACACCGACAGGACATGAAGACCAGCCTCATCTCCATCTCATCTGCTCCATCATTTGAACACCTGGCTTTTAAACTTTCTGGTTACACACAGTCAGTCATGGCAGTTGTCTACCGCCCTCCGAAAACATTGCTGTCTGACTTCTCTTACTTTCTGACCCAGCTCTGTTCCTTCGCCCCCTCAACCCTCCTCCTCAGTGATTTCAATATCCACATGGACTCCACTGACTCCACAATAACCGCTGTCTTCATTGATATTCTTAATTGCTTTAACCTCACTCAACATGTCAACTTTCCCACCCATAACCGTGGTCACATTCTGTTCTATTGGACTAAATCTACACCATCTCTCTGGCTCTGACCTCACCCTCTCCGATCACTTAGCCATCACTATGACCATCAACATTCCCACCCCAGCACCAAGGCAAAAACGCATAATCAACTTCCGTAAGCTAAACTCTCTTTCACCTACCTCATTCTCATCATCCCTCTCCGAAAAGATGTCCACCTCTCCCTTCGTTGATTTGCACAGCCCCTCTGACCTCACTGACTACTACAACCACACTCTCTCCTCCTGCCTCGACCAGCTTGCGCCTATAAAAACCAAAAACAGTTTCCTTCACCCATTCTGCTCCCTGGTTTACCCCTGAACTCCGCCTGATGAAAATCCGTGCCCGCCAACTTGAAAGACTCCGTAATAAAACAGGTCTCACAATCCACTCCCAAGCCTACAAAGACCACCTGCAGCACTACAAAGATGCCCTCTCCCGTGCCCGCTCCACCTACTACTCTCAAATAATCCACTCTCGCTCTGGAAACCCAAAAGCACTCTTCTCCACAATAAACAAACTCTTCAGCCCCCTGGATACCACCCAGTCATTCACAGTCGACAATTGCATTTCTTTCCTTTCATTCTTCCAAAGCAAGATAGACAACATCTACAGAAGCTTAACCATCACCTCACCTGCTCCCCCTCAAACCATCTGCCACCCCTTATCCTGCCAACCCCTATCTCAGTTTTCCCCAGTCTTCCCTACTGACCTCTCTGAACTCCTCATAGGAATGAAAACTGCCACCTGCACTCTGGACCCCATCCCCTCCAGCTTTGTTAAGGCTTGCCTTCCTGCTCTCTCTCCACTTATCACTGCAACGATAAACTCCTCCCTGTCTACTGGCACCGTCCCACCATTCCTCAAAATCGCTGCTGTCACCCCCATTCTGAAAAAACCTGGACTCAACCCTGACACCCCAAATAACTTCAGACCCATCTCCAACCTACCCTTTCTGTCAAAAGTTTTGGAACGCGCTGTAGCCACTCAACTCAAACATCACCTCTCTGCCAATAACCTGTATGAAACATTCCAATCCGGAATCCGCCTCAACCACAGTACGGAAACTGCACTCCTCAAAATCACCAACGACCTTCTCCTCTCCTTCGACGCCGGTAACCTCAACATTCTCATCCTTCTCGACCTCAGCGCCGCCTTTGACACCATCAATCACATCATCCTCCTTACCCGACTTGAAACCACCTTTAACATCACTGGCACTGCCCTTTCTTGGATCAAATCATACCTCTCCGACAGGCACCAGTTCATCTCCATCAATAACTG
The DNA here is from genome assembly GCF_964187855.1 of Myxine glutinosa. Classification (NCBI taxonomy): domain Eukaryota; kingdom Metazoa; phylum Chordata; class Myxini; order Myxiniformes; family Myxinidae; genus Myxine; species Myxine glutinosa. The sequence continues at coordinate 236,940 of NC_136265.1, read as the reverse complement.
CAAATCCCCCACCGCTCCCCTCCCCCAAGGTGTCCCCCAAGGTTCAGTTCTCGGTCCCCTCCTCTTCATCCTATACCTGTTCCCCCTTGGTCATTTAATCCATCGTCATGGTCTCCAATTCCATTGCTTTGCCGATGACTTCCAGCTTTTCATTTCCGCCAAGTCAATTTCCACCGTCACCCACTCTATCCTGACAAACTGCATCACTGAAATAAAATCCTGGCTTCAAATCAACTTCCTCAAACTAAACTGTGATAAATCCGAAATAATCATTATTGGACCAAAAACGCTCACCAAATCCACCCACAACTTCACCCTCAACATCGACGGTATCCCAGTATCCACCTCCCCTCACATCCGGAATCTTGGCATCGTCTTTGACCAAACCCTCTCCTTCGACAAACACACTAAACAGATCACCAAGACAGCCTTCTTTCATCTGAAAAACATTGCCCGTCTCCGTCCATCCCTCTCCTCCACAGCTGCAGAAACCCTCATCCACGCCTTCATCACTTCCCGTCTGGACTACTGCAACAGCCTCCTCTATGGTTCACCCTCAAATAGCATCAATAAACTTCAATACATTCAGAACTCCGCTGCCCGTCTACTCACCCACTCCCGGGCCCGGGACCACATCACCCCTGTCCTTCACAAGCTCCACTGGCTCCCCATCTCCCAGAGAATCCACCTACAAAGCCCTCCATAACCTGGCTCCATCCTACCTGACTGACCTCCTCCCCAGACACACTCCCACCCGCACCCTCCGCTCTGCTGCTGCCAACCTCCTGTCCCCCCCATCCGGACCAAACTCAGATCCTGGGGGGACAGGGCCTTCTCCATCGCCGCTCCCACACTCTGGAACTCACTACCTCAAACCATCAGAGACTCCTCCTCACCACATTCAAATCATCACTCAAGACCCACCTGTTCAACACCGCATTCAACCCCTGACCCCCTGACCGTCTCTTCTCCTTCTCCTTCCTTTCTGTTTGGTTATTTATGTATTTTTGTCTTTTTTGTCTTTGGTTTACGTACTATGTCAAAGCGTCTTTGGGTTTCTTGAAAAGCGCTATACAAAATAAATGTATTATTATTATTATTATTATTATTACTAGGGCATGCCCGTACTATATATAAGCTAGGACGTGCCCGTACGTGGGTGCCCGTTCCTTGCCAAAAAAAAAAAAAAAAAAATTTGTGTAGGGGTGTGTGTGTGTAAACATCCTAGGGCGTGCCCGTACGTGGGTGCAAAAAAACATGCGTGCAAACAACAACAACAAAAAAAAACTTTGAAACCACGTGGCAGTAACGACCACAGAACCCCCCCCCCCCCTCTATTTACATGCAATGGTTTGGTCCAAAGCGAACGGTTTGGTCCATTCGATGTGATTCGATGATTCGATGTGAATGGTTTGGTCCATTCGCAACGACCACAGAACCCCCCCCTCTATTTACATGAATGGTTTGGTCCATTCGCAAAGCCCTCTGCAAGCTCTCTGATTGGTTGAATCGTTTTTTGGACATAGCTCGGTAAGTAATTGTCCGATTAATATGAAACCTTGAAAAGGCACATCCTCGGGTCCCCAGCAATATACCTGGCAAGTTAAAAGTATATCGGACCCGTGGTTGTCGAGAAACAGCGGTCACAGACAAACGTACAAACGTACAAACGTACAGACAGAGATTACTGGAATTATAGATAGATTATTATTATTATTATTAATGTCTTTAAAATGCCTTAAAATGAAGACAAACACCATAATTCGTAAAACTAGAGTAAATAACTGGAGGAGGCTGCGGATTCGCCCTGAATCTTTGCCGCTCCCCGTCCGGAGTCCCTCCGTTGTTTTCTATCGGTCGGGTCTTCTCGAACGGGGTGACCAGCACGGACGTGTCGACCGTGAGCTGGCTTGTGTGCCGAGTGGCTCTGCGGCCCGCTTCACCACGGTGTGCTTTACCCAACGTGTCCGCACAGTTTCACCGGTGGTCGTGTCGTGTCGTCTGTGACAAACGAACGAGCTCAGGGTTCCGTGAACCCGGCCGCCCCAGGGATTGACGCACGCCTCCGAGTCGTAGGCGTGCCCCGTCTTTCCTCGAGCGGCCGAAGTTGCTTGCTTCTTTATTTTTGGACGATGCGATATACGCAGAAACGACGACGTCCAGGCAGGCATTTGCAAATCCATGCACATGTGCACATGCACACGTCGATCGGTTCTTTACAAGGATATGCATCAACAACAACTTGCTACTCCCTGCACCACAGATGTCAATTTCCAAACAATTTACCTACTCCCTCTACCTAACTTTAAACTGCCCTTCCCGGGTATTCGTGAAGGGGTCCATCCTCCCCCATCCACTCCTTCGCACCATGCACTCCACACCACTCAATCCACACTACTCACTCCACACACCATTTATTCCCACACACCAAGTATTCTCTCCATTTATCCACTTGCACCCCATGCAAGTCAATCACTCAACACCATTACACATGTCCTCAATACACCACTCATACACTTTGTCCGGTCATCCCAGACCATTGCCTCATTTCACCAAGTTCAACGATAACCAGATTCTCACACACACAACCATTCTCGACCAATGCCTCATTTCACCAAGTTCATTCGAAAGATCCTCATTCAATTCCTCATTTGCGCCTAAAGCTCATCCTCATACTCACACACATGATACACCAAGATACACCAAGAGCGGCTTCAGCTTGAAGTCGCCGGTGCAATTACCCCCAAGCATTAGCGTTAGCCGCTCCTTCACGGCTTTGTAGCCTGGCATGGTCTTCTCCTCCTTCGAGATAAAGGAGATGATGATGTAGGATTGTAGGAGTGACGTAAAGTCGCACATAATGACGTTCGCTGAACTGAAATTTACTCTAGAAGTGGCGTAAAGTCGGATTTGACATAGGTCAAAATGGCGTAAAACGGGGTATGACTGTGTATATATATATATATATATATATATATATATATTATATATCTATATATATAAAACACAGTGTGTGTGTGTGTGTGTGTTTCTGTGTGTGTGTGTGTGTGTGTGTGTGTGTGTGTGTGTGTGTGTGTGTGTGTGTGTGTGTGTGTGTGTGTGTGTGTGTGTGTGTGTGTGTGTGTGTGTGTGTGTGTGTGTGTGTGTGTGTTTCTGTGTTTCTGTGTTTGTGTGTGTGTTTCTGTGTTTCTGTGTTTCTGTGTGTGTGTTTCTGTGTGTGTGTGTTTCTGTGTGTGTGTGTGTGTGTGTCTGTGTGTGTGTGTGTGTGTGTGTGTGTGTGTGTGTGTGTGTGTGTGTGTGTGTGATACGTGATACGTGATACTTTTTCACGGCTATTAATTAATTACGTACTATTCAAATGTGCCTTTCACACTTTAGACTGCTGAGACCCCTTAGACCTTGGAAGACCCTTTAACACTTGACCCAGAGGACCCAAATCACCCAAAAGTCTCCGATGACCAAAAGTTCCCAAGGACCCAAAGGTCCTTGTTGACCGAAAAGACCCACATGACCCAAAAAGTCCCTGATGACCCAAAAGTCCCCGAGGACCAAAACGACCCAGATGACCCTGATATTACATATTTTTCATGGAGCTTATGGGGTGGCGCATTGTCCGTCCGTTAGTCGGTAAACACTTGCAACTTCTTCTTTTCAAACAAAATGGTGGAGATTTGATGTTGAAGTGCTCCCCAGAACGGGTGAAGATACGCCCTCAATGGGGGAAGGCCCACCATGGACGGACAGACATCAGACAGGCGACGGACATACTGGAGGAGAGTATTGTAGTGTTGATAGCAAAGGTACCCAGTGTGCCAGACAACATAGGCTCCCTCCTCCCACCCCACTCTCTCTGGGCTCCCACCACACCCCTTCGCCTCCATCCTCACACTTGCCCCTCCATCCAGACTCCAACCCCTTCCCCTCCCTCCTCCTACCACCGCTCCTCCAGACTCCCACCCTCCCTCCCCCAAACTTACACCCTTCCCCCCTCCAGACTTACACCCCACCACTTCCCCTCCATCCTCACCCTGACCCCTTCCTCCACCCCTTGCCCTCCCTCCAGACTCCCACCCCTTGTCCTCCTGCCAGACTCCCACCCCTTGCCCTCCTGCCAGATTCCCACCCCTTGCCCTCCTGCCAGACTCCCACCCCTTGCCCTCCTGCCAGACTCCCACCCCTTGCCCTCCTGCCAGACTCCCACCCCTTGCCCTCCTGCCATACTCCGACCTCTTGCCGTCCCTCCCTCCAGACTCCCACTCACCCCTTCCCCTCCTTCCTCCCACTCCTTCCCTTCCTTCTTGCACCGCCTTCCCCACCCAGAGAGGGGGGGCTGGGGGGTGGGATAGGTGGGAGAGGGGAGGGGCAGAGAGAAGGAGGAGGGAGTGAGAGAGAAGGCACTAAGTTTTGAGCTCTCAATCATGCAGATACTGTTGTAGCCTGTTGCAAGGAAAGGCGTTTTGAGCAGGCCAAAAAAGCTGACGTTCGCTGTGAGTTGGGCTGACCAAGGACAAAGCCTCTTTTTGTTTTAAATAAAAAAGTCGGTTGATTTATCTTCACAAGGGCTGCTTAAATTTGCACATTTGCACACACACTCACATTTATTCTTATACAGTAGATATCATTGCTTCTTTTATTTTTAATGTTCACCATTTGCATATATGTTTTATCTTTGGCTATTGTATGTGTCTCATACTCAGCTGGTTCTTGGTCCCAGTGGCGTTCTGCAAGGCATTGGTGCCGGAAAATGCTACGTTGACCTATCTACAGTGGACCCAGAAACAGCTCAAGAAATTTCACAAGTACGGTAATTTCTTGCTTAACGTGTTGAGACGCGTTCCTGAAAAGCAGCGTGAAGCGAAATTGCGTTGTGCGAAAACAATTTTCCCATTAAGAAATTATGTAAAAGGTGAATCATGGCTGTGATTGGCAAAATTCTGTTGCCAAGGCAACCATCTCAGTAACTTGGTTTGTGTGCATGATATTTCAAAAAACGTTCAAGATTTAGCTTTCATATAACACTATTATTGCTCTTCCGATTATTATTACGATTCCCCATTCCACCCAAAAGGCGGAGGGGCGGGGGGCTGGAGTATCAGCGCCTTGTTCTTATCGCTCTAATACTTCTAATTTAACATCCATTTAATATTACCTTGTTTTCCTGCTCACAAATACCTGGTGTTGGGCTAGCGGCTAGGGTGCCAGCTTAGGATCCTAGGATCCTGGGTTAGAATCCCGGTCGATCGCTGAATTAACGCCAGGGGGGTTGACTCAGCCTGTCATCCTTCTGAGGTCGGCAAATTGAGTACCAGTTCACTGGTAATTCCCTGCTTGTCGTAAAAGGCGACGAAAAGGGTTGGCGGCAGGAAGGGCATCCGGCCGTAAAACATTGCTTCAAAAAGGGGACCAAAAAAAAAACAAAACAACAACAACAACCACGGTCCCCGAAAAAGGCCAACCCCCACTTTGCGGGGAAAAATGGCCTCTAAAGGTGGTTTTTTTTCCTGCTCACAAAGCACTGTTATCTATGGTTGGTCGCTTACCACTCGTAATTTCAATAGATGGCACTGATAAATCCCGATTAAAGAGTGATGATGGTCGAGGACGTCTCCAACGGTAAGATGGCGGGGCAAAGGACTGAGATGCAAGTTGTATCATTCCACGCAGCCAGCCGTGCAAGTGCGGGTAAGGTCGTCGACTGCCGCTCAGCACATTGTAACAGGGAAATGCAAGTTGTATTGTTCCATGCAGCCAGCCGTGCAAGTGTGGCTAAGGTCGTCGACTGCCGCACAGAAAGCGCGTTATAACAGGGAGATGCAAGTTGTATCGTTCCATGCAGCCAGCCTTGCAAGTTAGGGTAAGGTCGTCCACTGCCACTCAGCGCATTATAACAGGGAGATGCAAGTTGCATTGTTCCACGCGGCCAGCCATGCAAGCGCGGGTAAGGTCGTTGACTGCCGCTCAGAAAGCCCGTTATAACAGGGAGATGCAAGTCATATCGTTACACGGAGCCAGCCGTGCAAGTGTGGGTAAGGTCATCGACTGCCGCTCAGAAAGCGCGTTATATCAAGGAGATGCAAGTTGTATCGTTCCATACAACCAGCCGTGCAAGTGTGGGTAAGGTCGTCGACTACCGCTCAGAAAGCGCGTTATAACAGGGAGAAGCAAGTTGTATTGTTCTATGCAGCCAGCTGTGCAAGTTAGGGTAGGTTGGCGACTGCTGCTCAGAAAGCGCGCTATAACAGGTAGATGCAAGTTGTATCGTTCCACGCAGCCAGCCGTGCAATTTAGGGTAAGTCGTCGACTGCCGCTCAGAAAGCGCGCTATAACAGGGAGATGCAAGTTGTATCATTCCACGCAGCCAGCCGTGCAAGTGCGGGTAAGGTCGTTGACTGCCACTCAGCACGTTGTAACAGGGAAATGCAAGTTGTATTGTTCCATGCAGCCAGCCGTGCAAGTTAGGGTAAGGTCGTCTACTGCCGCTCAGAAAGCGCGTTATAACAGTGTTACGTGCTCCTCCCCAACCCCCTGGTCACAGTGTACCTCCGAGCCCCGAGAGGAGTCACGGCAGAAAAATGTGTTATTCTGTATGTCAAAGATCAATGGTGAAGCCACACCAATTGTTACTCACAAACAAATATTGTATTAAGATCACACAAGAATAACACAACAACAACAACAACATGCATTTTACAGGCCATTTTCCCGACAAGAGCGGGGGTTAGCCTTGCGGCCCCCATGACAATCTTCTCCATTTTGCCCTATTTTCTGCATCTCCACTCGTAATTCGGGGGGGGGGGGGGGGGGGGCGGCGTCAGCATTTAAATAATCAGCATTTAAATAAATAATATTTAAACAAAACCATGAAAAACAATCTGGGAAAAGTCTCGAAGTGAGAACTTGGATTTGAGAAAGCAGGAGCAGAGGTGGAAGAAAAACGAGATGTAGGGGGCGGGGCACAAGTCGAGACGAGGAGGAGAGCGAACAAGCACGTGTCTGGGAGGAGAGAAAGAATTAATATAGGAAATTTTTTTTTTTTTTTGTTTATTTATTTTTGCACACAAGAATAACAGTACAACAATAATAGTAATCAAAAGTACAATCAATATATCCTATGATGGTACCATCAGTTTCGTAACATATAACTCACTGTGCTCCAAGTGAGTGAACCAAGAACATTCCCAATGTCTCTTTCCCGGCTTCAAACCCACAGTTGTTGATTCCGGCTTCAAGCCAAAGTCAATTCACTCCAGCGATCGCCAGAACGATGTCCGATCGAGACAAGAATCCCGTTCGGATAGCAAGTACAGTCCCGCTGCCAAAGCGGGCCAAAGGCGCCCTCAAGGCGACTGGGAAATCCAAAGGCGCCCTCCAGGCGACTGAGAGATCACACCCTCGGGTATGGATGTTTCACAGCTCACAGTCGGCGACACGCCGATTTTCCAATCAAAACCATGTTGCACACACCCACACCAGATACGTCTGAAAGCGGTGAAAACGGCTGACGAAGCAAAGAAACTTTGCTCGACGTGCAAAGCGCGCGAGTCAAAATGGCCGACGGCCCGTTCTCGAGACGTGACGGCCCGACGATAATTCTCCTCGGAATCCACCGCCAAAAACCTGACACGCAGGTTGATCGGTCACAGCGATGACAACTCTGTCGCAGGAATCCCTTTCCCAGGAAACCCTAAAGTTCGCTTGTGACTGTCGTTTGCCAATCGTTCGCTTCAGACCTCGAAGCGACTTGGCGTCTTGTCCGACTCACTCGCTCCGCCTTCTTTTTCTCCTCCTCTTCTTCATCGTCCTCCGGTTCCTGTTTTATTTAAAACATTAACCTTTTTACCTTTTGACAATAATAATTGCTATTGCCCTCAAACAACCATAATAATAATACAACAACAACAACAACAACATGCATTTTAAGGCCATTTTCCCTGCTAGAGCGGGGGTTAGCCTTGCGGTCCCCATGACAATCTTCTCCATTTTTCCCTATTTTCTGCATCTCTCCTTGTTAACCCCCTTGCCCGCATTTCTTCTTCCACCATCTTTAGCCAAGTCTTTCTCGGTCTTCCCCGTCCTCTACTTCCTTCCACATTAATTTCCATCACTCTTCTCAACCAGTCACTTTCATCCTTCCTCAACACATGACCAAACCATCTCAACCTGTTCCTCTTCACAGCATCAATCACAGGCAATATTCCCATCATCTTTCGCAATTCATCATTTGTCTTCCTCTCTGTCAACGATACTCCGCACATCCATCGAACCATTCGCATTTCCACCCTTTCCAGCCTTCGTTGCTGCTCTCCGTTCAAAACCCATGTCTCACTCCCATAAATCATAACACTGCTCACACATGCAGCATACACCTTTCCCTTCAGCTTCAGCGACACTCTCCTCCTCATCAGCACGCCACTCAGTTCCCGAAACTTCTTCCATGCACATCTCACTCGAGCAACCGTTGCCGAGTCTGATCCACCTTCTCCATTCAGCATGTCTCCGAGGTAGCAAAATGTTTTCACACCTTCCAGCTTCACGCCGTCTCCAAGATCCAACTCAACATTTCCTCCATCTGCAGCTCCCTCTGTGCACACCTTACATTTGAATGTAGCTGCCACACTGGTAAATGACCCTCTCAGACCACTACATTTTTGATGAACCCACTCAGCGCACCTTGTACATTGAATGGAGTTCACTCCGCACCCTTCCTGCACACAGCACACGGCCACTTCCCAGTTCTTTCCACCTAACCACCTGCTTTACCACTTGCCATCACCTTCGTCTTTCCGATATTCACCATCAGACCTTTTGTCTCCATACATTCTTTCCACTTGTTCATCTTTTCCTTCAGTCCATCCATACTTTCCGCAATCAACACCAGATCATCTGCATACAACAACTCCCACGGTAAACCCTCCTTTACGTTCTGAGCCAGCACCTCCATCACAGCTACAAATAGTAGTGGACTTAGTACCGACCCCTGATGCACTCCCACCTTCACCTCAAACTCACCACTGTTCCCGTCCTTCGTCCTTACAGCTGTGCGCGCTTTTTGTCCATTGCCATCACTACTCTGATCAACCATTCCTCCAATCATAACTTCCTCAATGCCCATGTCAATACTTTGCGTGGAACCCTATCGAATGCTTTCTCCAGATCAACAAACCCAAAAAACAACTTCTTCCTCTTCTCCATGTACTTCTCCTGCAACTGCCTCACAATGAAAAGCGCATCTGTCGTTCCTCTTCCTGGCATAAATCCAAACTGCATTTCGTCGATCTTCACTTTCTTCCTTATCCTCCTCTCCAACACCCTTTCCAATACCTTCATTCCATGTTCCAATAACTTTATCGCTCGGTACGAGCCACACTTCAGAGGGTCACCTTTCCCCTTGTATAGAGGGATGAGGGTACTCAGTTCCCAATCCACTGGAATGCGGCCTTCTTTCACCACCAGATTACAGATCTCTGTCATTCTCTTCACACCCCAACTTCCTGCTGCCTTCAACATATCTCCCACAACTCCCGTCGGCCCTCCCGCTTTTCCACTCTTCATTGCTTTTATCGCTTCCTCAACTTCCTTCTCATTTATCTTCTCTGCCAGTCCTAAAACTGGGTTACTCTCGATGTTGCCATCCCATTCATTCTCTGTATTCAACAGCATTTCCATATATCTTTTCCATCTTCCTTTAATTCCATCTGGGTCGACAACGATTTGTCCCACTTCATCCTTCAAGCAACTCACCCCCATCACATCACACCTCTCTTTCGCTATGTGCTTTGCAATCCTGAATACTGCTTTCTGACCCTCTTCGGAATCCAAGCGTTCTCCGAACATTTTCCTACATGCCTCCTGCGCCTTTGCTACCTCTTTCTTTGCAGCCTTCCTGGCTGCCTTATAACTTTCGTGCTCTGCTGTTTCTGCTCCCGTACCCTTCGCCTTCTACCACTCCTTGAACTTCTTCCTCTTCTCGTCAATCCTCTTTCCAACTTCATCATCCCACCACCATGTTTCCGAGTGCCTCGGTGGTCCTTTTGTCCATCCACATACCTCACCAACGGCTCCCAACAGACTAGCTTTCATTGACATCCAACCACTTTCAAGCTCAACCACATCATCGTCTACCCTACTCAGCCTCTCTTTTAATGCCTCCCTTACTGTCACCTCTTTCAACCTCCACACTTTCATTCTTGGTTGGTACTTCACCCGCCGAGCTCGCCTCGCACCTTTCACCCTTATGTCGCAGACAACCAAGTGGTGCTGTGAAACAGCCTCCTCCCCCGGGATCACCTTTGTGTCCCGGAGGTGCCCTCTATCTCGCCTACGCACCATCAGGTAGTCAACGGTTGTCGTCGACCCACCTGACGTGTATGTAACAAGCTTATTATCCTCTTTCTGGAACTGAGTATTACAAATCAACAAATCAGCTCCATCAGCAAACTCCAAAATCCTTTCACCTTCTCCATTTCTCACACCATATCCGTAACCCCCATGAACTCCCTCAAAACCATCCATACTCCTTCCCACATGTCCATTCAGGTCTCCTCCCACCACAACTACTTCCTCATCTTTCACGTTTTCCATCAGCTTCTCTATCGCACACCAGAACTTGTCCTTCTCTTCATTGCTTCGACCAACCTGCGGAGCATATCCCGAGATGACGTTCACCAAGAGCTTTCCAATCATCATTTTCACCATCATCAACCTATCACTCACTCTAGTCACACTCACCACACTGTCTACAAACTCCTCAGAAAACAGGACACCAACACCATTCATGCCCTCCGGGCACCCTTGCCGCACAAACTTGTATTTCTGTCCCTGCCTACCCTTCACCATTCTCACACCACTTCCCTTCCATCTCGTCTCTTGCACACAACATATGTCCACTCTTCTTCTGAATGCCCTTCCTGACGCCAACCCTCTTAGTCGTCTCTTACGACACACAGGGATACGGTGTACCTATTCTGACCAGGGTACACACTGGGAAACGTTTAAAACATGGAAATTCGGGGGGGGGGGGGGGGGGGAAGGGGGCGGCGTCAGCATCACGGCTGCGGTTTAAACATATTCCAACAATATCCAAACAGAACCATGAAAACCATGAAAAACAATCTGGGAAAAGTCTCCAAGCGAGAACGTGGATTTGAGAAAGAAGGAGCAAAGGCGGAAGAAAAACGACATACAGGGGGCGGGGCACAAGTCGAGACGCGGAGGAGAGCGAACAAGCACGTGTCCGGGAGGAGAGAAAGAATCGATATAGAATTCTTTGTCTAGGGAGGTGAGGTGAGGGGGAGAAAATAAAATAAAAGAAACACGCAATACAGTGAAGGAAAGAACCCAAATCGACAAAACACTGACGGGGGGAGGGAAGCCCCAAGTTACCAGGCCGCGCACGAGGTACGACCCAGAAAACGATTAACTACACACAAGTTTGTACGAATTACAAACCAATACCAACCAGAAACACACAATAACACGTACACAGCAAAATAACCAGTGGAAATTTGACAAAGACAAGAATGGGAAAACACTTAAACTTCGATGACGTGGAGAGCTCGAAGTACGCTTCACTCGCCCGAGGAACCGGAAGCCCGACCGGAACCATAATAATAATACATGGAATCAAAAATGTTTACAGTGGATGAAAACCACAACAACGGAAGTGACAAATCCGTAACAACAGGGAGATGCAAGTTGTATCGTTCCACGCAGCCAGCCTTGCAAGTTAGGGTAAGGTCGTCTACTGCCGCTCAGAAAGCGCGCTATAACGCGCTTACCCCAAATGATCTGCCCCCCATGAGTACAGGGTCACCCCCCTTCCACGCAATGAGTAGCAAGAGCATCTATACAGTCACGTGAAAAAGTAAGTACACCCCATGTAAAGTTTTGACTTTTTCAACATATTTCAACATAAAGTTATTTGATCTTAATTTCAACAATATTGATAGATAAAGGTGATATAATATAACAAATATCATGAAACATTTACATTTTGCAGTCCATTGTATAATTTAAATAAACATAAATGCAAATTTTGCATGTGGAAAAAGTAAGTACACCCCTACATTTATCACTACTTCAAATACCTAAAATTAGAATCAGGTGCACCAGCTCAGGTGCAAATGATAAGAACATCGTTAGAGAGGATCTTGGAGGAACCTGGCTTATTTAAACCTCAGACATTTAGTTTGGTTTGCTCTTTGTTGTTGAAGTGTGCGGCGTCACCAGATCAAAAGAGCCTAGATCAAAAGAGCTCTCTGAGGCCTTCAGAAAGAAGGTTATAGATGCCTACGAGTCTGGGAAGGGATTTAAAAAGAAATCCAAACAATTTGAAATCAATCATTCGACTGTCCGGAAGATCATCTTCAAGTGGAGAAGATTCCAAACAACTGCCAACTTGTTCAGGCCAGGCCGCTCCAGCAAGTTCAGCCCGAGAGCAGACCACAATATGCTGAAAGAAGTCTCTAAGAACCCCAGAATGTCATCACGGGACCTACAGGTAGCTCTTGCCACTGTTGATGTCAAAGTGCACGAGTCTACCATTAGAAAGAGGCTGCACAAATTTGATATACATGGGAGGTGTGTCAGGAGGAAACCTTTGCTGTCCAGAAAGAACATCAGGGCAAGACTAAAGTTTGCCAATGAACACCTAGGCAAAGACCAGCACTTCTGGAACAATGTGCTCTGGACAGATGAGTCAAAGGTAGAGCTTTTTGGCCACAGTACCAGAAGACATGTTTGGCGAAAACCAAAGACAGCATATGAACACAAGAACCTGATACCAACTGTAAAGCATGGTGGTGGAAATATTATGGTTTGGGGCAGCTTTGTTGCATCAGGGCCTGGGCAGCTCACCATCATAGAATCCACTACGAATTCTTCATTGCAACAGAGGGTGCTTTTTTTTTTCTTTTTTTTTGTATACAAGATCGAGGGTCGTGAAAGAGCGAACATTAATCACACAGAAAGACAAACCGACACATAAAACATATAACATCGGGAGCGGTAGACAAGATGGGGATAGAGGGGGAAGGACACAAACACAACATTTGAGAGCAGGGACCGAGAGACATGGAGACATCGAGAGATCTGTGAGAGGGAGAGGGCTTTGGGGGGGGGCATGGGTAGGGCGGGGCATGGGAAGGGGTGGGGGGGGGGGTATAAAACATATGGACACTGCCAGGACTTCCAGGAAAGAAGTTGGAATTTCAAACAAGGTGGATCTGGGGTGAATTAGCGGGGGTAGAAAAGATCAAGGTTTTGGATGGGGGAAGATAAGAGATGGTGGTGAACAGCTGTTTTAAAGACCTGGAGGGAGGAGTGGGATTGAAGGGAGTGAGGGAGTTTGTTCCAGAGGCGGGAGAAAAGAGGAATGAAAGAGTGAAGGTGAGCAGACAGCCGAGATTTCGGCAGTTTAACCATCAGAGGGTTGCTGGCAGATCTTGTGCGACCTGTAGGAATATTTGGGGGACAGAGCACAGAGAGAGCTGGGGGTGCAAGGCCGGAGAGGAGTCGGAAGAAGACAGAATGACCACCTACCTGCCTGCGGTGAGTGAGTGAATGACACGTGAATGACAGTGAGTGAATTTCTCCTAAATCATGACCTACAGTCATGATTTCACATGACTGTAGGTCTTGAGGATAATGTGAGGCCATCTGTCGGAAAGTTGAAGCTCAACCGAAGGTGGACCTTGCAACATGACAATGACGCTAAACATACCAGTAAATCCACCAAGGAATGGCTGAAAAGAAAGAAATGGAGGGTTCTGGAATGGCCAAGTCAAAGCCCGGATCTAAATCCCATCGAGATGTTGTGGGGGGATTTGAAACGAGCTGTGCATGCAAGAAACCCCTCAAACATCGCACAGCTGAAATTATTCTGCATGGAGGAGTGGGCAAAAATTTCTCCCAGTCGATGTCAGAGACTGGTAGACAGTTAAATGAAACGCCTACTTGAGGTTGTTTCTGCCAAAGGGGGCAATACCACCTATTAGAGCCAAGGGTGTACTTACTTTTTCCACATGCGAAATTTGCATTTATGTTTATTTAAATTATATAATGGACTACAAAATGTAAATGTTTCATGATATTTGTTATATTATATCACCTTTATCTTTCAATATTGTTGAAATTAAGATCAAATAGCTGTATGTTGAAATATGTTGAAAAAGTCAAAACTTTACATTGGGTGTACTTACTTTTTCACATGACTGTAGGTCTTGTGTTAAACTACTTCTCGGGGACCCACGTCTAACTGGGGTTACCCGGTGGAAAAGTCTCTTGCCTCCCGGTCCCCCCTCTGAGCCTTTATGGAATACAATGTATGCTGGACTTGTATCTAAAAGAACAGGTGACCTCCAGTGGCGTTTGGCCCACTGGATTGTTCCTTCCAATGCTATTATTTGGTTTTTTTCCCCCCATTTCCGGCTGTTGCCCCTTTTGTCCGGAAAGGGAAGACTTGTTTCATGCCTTCATTAATTGTGAAAGACTTTCTCCTTTGTTTTATTGGTTAAATTTTATTTCCCATAAATTGCGGATTACCCTTTCTTTGAAGGCTTACATCTTTGGGTTTCCTCCCAAAAATTAACCTATTTCTATTCTATTCGGTTTCCTAACCGCCACTGCTAAACTTGCCGTATACCTGTCATGGAAGGTGAAACTGGGCGGTAAACCCATGGAAGAATGTAGTATTATGTTTTTTTTTAGTTCTTTGTTGTCAGCAAGGCTCAAACTTGAATTTAACTATGCCCAAACTACAAACGACCTTGCAAAATTTATTGCGACCTGGTGTGTTGAAGGGCTTTGTAAAGTCCAAGATAACAAATTAATAATTTATTCATAATATATTTCGTGTTTTCACAATACATTGTTCTATGCTTCTTCTTGCCGGTCTTTTTTCCCCCCTTCTCTTAACCTATTTAGGCCATGGGCTAGATGGGGTCCACATGCACCCCCCTCACCATTAGTTTTTTTTTGCTATTTTCATGTAACGCTGGGTCTATCGAGTTGGAAAAATGATGTTAACAGGAAAAAGCTTGGATCTCAAGATACCCCCCATGGACGTTTTGACCACGCCCATTTTTCTAACCTCGGGTTGTGAATTTGGGGTAGGGGAAATTGAAATGGCTGTAATTTTCCAACCAATCATTGTAGAATAACAATTGACCCCTTAAAATGTTGGCCTTGGCTAGGCCTACAATTCGATATATAGTTTATGCAAATGCATTCAGGAAATAGGTCAACAGAGGTCAAAAGGTCACAAAATTTGACACCTGCCTAAAATCACGCCCCATTCTCAGAAAATTCATCACCCATACCATACCAAAGGGAATTTCTCAGCCAAAATAGGTTCAAATGGAAGCCAATAGGTACCCAAGTTGATGATAAGTTTGAAAATGTGGATGCTCTTATTTCTTAAGCCATGATATATAATGGTTTTTGACCCATTTTTTAACATGGCAGTTTTGCGCCAAAAAACATGCAAAATTGCACAAACCCAATCAAAGTCTAATTTCGTCACTTCAAACGATCTAATTTTTGACAAATTTGGTATCAAAATGTTAGTATTGCTGATTCCTACCATTAAATGCATCCCAATGCCCGATTACATCATCAGTGACGTCATCCGAGGTTAAAAGGCCACAGCCATTTTGCAATAAGTGGAGATTTTACTATGTAAAATTTCCTGTGACTGTTGTATTTCCCATTGGATGAACTTATAAATACCAACGCCTTCAGCAGCACATGCAATTGGATCCATACTTATCTGCCTTTTTAACCCATTTTAACCTTGGTACTATTTATCAGATTGACTGAATTCATCGTGATAAAGCTGTGTTGACCTCACCAATGTTTTGTAAATCCTGCCTATGGTCACCCATTCAGGCGTCACTGTCACTATCACTATCTGATCCCATTTCTTCAATGGGGTCACTTTCATCGAGTTCACTGTCACTATCACTGTCACGATCTGATTCGTCCATGTCGTTCTCAATCGTGTCCTTGAGAATGTCCACCAACTGCCGTGGTATCACCTCACCATCAGTCCACTTTGGCTGCATGATCCCAGTTTCAAACGTCCACCCATGCCCGTCGTTTGGGTTTGGTGTAGAAGGCTCTGCGACATGCGCCAGCTTCCATATCCTAACCTGGTAGTTGTACCGACACACATGCTGCTCAAGGGTGCTTTGACACTGTGGCAGTGTGGCCAGATCGAAATGGCTGGATTTGCTGAGGACGTTCTTTCCGCCGCACTTTCCTTGCATGACTTTGAATTGGAGTTCATTCACTTGTTTTGACATTTTGTTGCCGTATAGCATACAAGTAAACCGTTCCAACTCCTCCATCACCTTTTCATCCACTTCCCAAGAATCCCCCAATTTGGAGAATGTCCTCTGAAATGATTCATCTGTTTCAATGCCTTTTATTCCCTTCACTTTTCCTTTGCCTTTAAAGGTGCTGGTACTGTCTGTCACAACCCGTGAACCCATGTAGGCCAAGCAGTGCAGTACAAAAGAGGCCCCTTTTCTTAACAGCTCCACTGTATCAGGGTGTGAATGTTCAATGTTAGCGATAAACATTGAAAAGTATGTTAGGTATCGGGCATAGTTTTGTCCCCCCGAAGCTGAAGAATAGGTCAGGCATGATGCCAAGACATTGTGCATACACTGTGAAATTGTTTGTCTTAACAGCCTGTAGAAGGGACAGCATCAGCCACATGTGATCGATATATCATTCAGAGTACCGCGGTCTTCCCTTGCTGGCCTGAGCGAATGTTTTCACGAAACTGCATGTACTCAATGTATGAACGAATGTTCTGATCACTCAGTGTAGCATCTTCAGTTATCTTATTGGGGGACTTGGCAAGGCTCTCGAGTCCCTGGAAGATTGCGGCAACTTCCCGAAAGGCACCTCTTCTCCCTGCTTTTCCAAAAATCGGGCCAGTATCAGTCTCTCTCGGGCTTCCATCAGAACCTTGTGGCAATTGAGTGACCAGGAGTAGTTCTTTGCAGATGTAACTCCACTCAGGGATCCAGATGACATTAGACCAGCTTCTGGAAGAATGTCGGCAAAACCAGTCCCATCCATCTTTTTCCCCAACATTTTAAAGTACCCACAGGCGAGATGGAATGTTCCGATCATGATGATGTGATCTTCATAGCGTCTTGTATTGCTCCATACAAGAGGGTATGCTTTCATACAAACTCCTAGGTCAAACGTAGTGATGACATCGCGCTGTCCAACCTCTTTTGAAGCTTCTTCTGAGTATCGTAGGCATTCCTGCACTGCTCTGATAACTGTGATGGGATGAGGTATGATCGGGTAATACTCAACTGTCATGACTCATCAGTCATGATGGCACTTCACCGGTCAATGAGACATAGCCTCCCCAGCCAGGCACTCCCTGTGTTCTCGTGACACTCTGTAGACAAATCAGGACCCAGAAGAGATCTTTCATCATCTGGTTGGTGTGTGCTTCATCGCCCCCATCGATCAGTTTGGTGACAATTTCATATTGTGGACATTTACGTTTTCCCATGTAACAATCTGGGAGTTCTGGTTCGTGTATCAATTTCAATGATCGCTGCCCTGTCCTCGATGTGCTGTCTATCGCTGGCTGTGTTCCTCTGATATCTTCCCCTTGAACTGATGTGACATCCTGCAGCATGATCCCATGGGATCGATGCACACTCCCAGCCCCACACAGTTCGTTGACAAAATGAAACACAAAGGGTCAGGATGGATTTCGTACGATATTGAGAGGCAGTAAGCTCGAAGTACTGTCCACTGCGACTGCTAGTGCTGTCTCAAGTTCTAGGAGAAATGAGTAGTTCTCACAATGTCCTAGACGGTTTAGGATTATTATCAGCTCGGCACTGCGGGACATGTGTCTTAGGGCCATTCCAAGAACAACATGTTTAGGCAACTTCCATTTGCCATCGGTAGCAGCACGGCATATATCCTGACCGACAGAGTTGACTAAGCGGCGGGTCCTCGTAGAGACCGAGATGTAACTCCACTCGAGATGTAACTGTCAACGAGTTGTCAACGAGTAACGAGTTTTTTTCTCCAGAAAGAACATTGGTGAGGAACTTCTCCAACAACTGAGGGAGAACAGAAGGAGTAGAATTCAGATCATTTACAGTTAGTGGCCATGGCATTTCGTCGACATCCTTAAATCTGCTTATGATTTCATTCCTCAGGAGATCGGCAACCTCTTTGATATTTTCGTTCTGACCAAGTTGGTAACTTGACTATCGCTTCCCAAATGTCCATTTTCAGGTTGAACATAAGTAAGAACTGAATCGACAATCTGCCCCAATCGGACAAAACCCCAGAAGTCCCTGTCGTGGGGCTGCTTAACTGATGAATTGTGCCTTTTCCCTTAAAAGCATGAAACTTGGCACATGGCTAGAATACCCCAAAAGAAAGATTTTTAGTCCAGGGGGCATCTCCAATTTCACCCCATATGGCGGCCATCTTGAAATTCAAGATGGCCGTCATACAAGACCTGTTTTGATGAATATCTCCATAATTAGAACAGATATAAAAATGGTTGAAGTGCCTATACCTACATTTTTAGGGTCTAGGAATCCAATGGCAACATAAAATATTCAATAGTATATGGCAGCCATCTTGAAATCCAAGATGGCCGCCATAACAGACCTGTTTTGATTAATATCTCCATAATTAGAACAGCTATCTAAATGGTTGCAGTGCCTACACCTACATTTTTAGGGTCTAGGAATCAAATGGTAACATAAAATATTAAGCAGTCATATGAAAATATTAATTTTGCATAGTATCATGCATACTGGGAATGCATATAAATACTCTTAACAGGTTGGCATTCTTCAGTGATTAAAAGTGTCCCCCCCCCCCGTCATCACAAATGAATGTGGGGAACCCGATCAAAGCAAGGGTAGAAATCACTCCATTTATAATGACGAAACGTCTGATGCCCGAAGTGGAGATCGGTTTCTGAGGTTTGGGACATGGAATGCAATGACAATGACAGAGAGATCAGGAGAAGTAGTGGAAGTATTGGACAGAAGAAGAGTGTACATATGTTGTGTGCAGGAGACAAGATGGAAGGGAAGTGGTGTGAGAATGGTGAAGGGTAGGCAGGGACAGAAATACAAGTTTGTGCGGCAAGGGTGCCCGGAGGGCATGAATGGTGTTGGTGTCCTGTTTTCTGAGGAGTTTGTAGACAGTGTGGTGAGTGTGACTAGAGTGAGTGATAGGTTGATGATGGTGAAAATGATGATTGGAAAGCTCTTGGTGAACGTCATCTCGGGATATGCTCCGCAGGTCAGTCTGAGCGATGAAGAGAAGGACAAGTTCTGGTGTGCGATAGAGAAGCTGATGGAAAACGTGAAAGATGAGGAAGTTGTTGTGGTAGGAGGAGACCTAAATGGACATGTGGGAAGGAGTATAGACTGTTATGAGGGAGTTCATGGGGGTTACGGATATGGTGTGAGGAATGATAGACCTGAGCCTCGGCCTGGTGGTGGGGTGGCTATCTTTATCAAAAACTCTCTTCCTCACTCTCCTTGCACTGCCCTCTCTCCTCCTCACCCCCAGGAGTACCTCTGGCTACGGCTTCCTCTCCGCTCCCACCTTTTGTTCATATGTGTTCTGTACCGTCCCCCAAACAGTGATGACTCCATCTACATTTCACTGTCTGACAACATGGACCAACTTCTATCCACTCATCCCAACTCTCTCTTCCTCATATGTGGTGACTTCAACTGTCATCATGCCACCTGGTTGGGTGTGGGTTCCTCTCTCACCAGTCATGGCACCTCAGCAAAGTACTTCTGTGACTCACTGGGATTGACACAATCTGTCAATTTCCCGACCCGGATCTCAGCCAATGGAGTATCTTCTCTTCTAGACTTGGTTATGACAAACTTCCCTGCTAATGTCTGCTGCTCTCTCTTCTTCTGCTCCAATCGGTTCTTCTGATCATGTGCTTGTCAAAGTGGACATCTCTCTGGCCATTCTCAGAGAGCCTCCTCAGCGTCGACGAGTCTGGCATTTCACTCAGGCCGACTGGGACGGTCTTCAAGCAGCCATCAATCGTCTGGATTGGTCTCCCATCTCCACTGCCTCTGACATCAATTCTTCCTGGGAATTCTTCCAAAGCAAACTGATCTCTCTCATGCACAGATTTATCCCATCTCGCCTTCAGTTGTCTTACCCTTCCTCCCGTCCATGGTACACTGAATCTTGTGGTGAGGCAGTTGCCCTGAAACAACTTGCCTTTGCCTCTTGGAAGGCTAATCCAACTGAAGGCAATCTCAGTTCCTTCCACCAAGCTCGGAACAAGTGTGTGTCTACCCTCAGGAGTGCCAGGAAGCACTATCTCTCCTCACTCAAGAATGAACTCTCAAACCTGTCTCCTTCCTCCAAATCCTGGTGGCGTCTGGTCAAATCCGTTTCTGGTGTTTGTTCCCCCTCCATCCCCTCCCTTACATCAAATGGCCACACAGTTGACATCGCACGTGACAAAGCCGAATGCCTCAACTCTGTGTTTGCCTCGAAATCCTTAGTCCCAAACCCATCTCTCTCTGTTCCCACCTTTCCCAGTCGAACCCAACTGCTCCTGGACTCTGTGTCCTTCTCTCCTGACAAGGTGGAGGAGGTTTTGTCAAACCTCGACTCTGATTCTGCAACTGGACCAGACGGCATCAGCCTACGGGTCCTAAAATCCTGCTCTGCCGCGCTATCTCACCCTCTCTCTGTTCTTTTCACCCTATCTTTTGCTCAAGGTCATCTGCCAGCATCCTGGAAATCAGCTAACATTACCGCTTTACACAAAAAAGGTGCAAAAACAGATACGTGCAACTACAAACCAATCAGCCTGCTCCCAATTATCAGCAAAGTCATGGAATCCATCATTGCTTCGGATATGAAATCTTTCCTCTTCTCCAATGGCTTGATCTCTGATCATCAATTTGGTTTCAGACCAGGTCACTCTACTCTGGACATGCTGCTTCTGCTGTCTCAACAATGGATGGAGGTCCTCAATGCCAAACAGGAAATCAGAGCTGTCTCCCTTGACATATCACGTGCCTTCGATACGGTCTGGCACCCAGCTCTGCTCACCAAACTCTCCTCCTATGGTATCCATGGAAATCTCCATGCATGGCTTGCGGACTTCCTCTCTGGTCGTAGTCAACGTGTGGCCCTGAATGGATTTCTCTCATCTCCCCTTCCTGTTCAGGCTGGAGTTCCCCAAGGCAGTGTGCTGGGCCCTGTGCTTTTTCTGGTCTTTATCAATGATCTCTCCGACTCTCTGGAAAATCCTCTCTATCTCTTTGCTGATGACTCCACTCTCTGCCGCTCCATTCCTCTTCCCTCAGATCGGCAGTCTGCAGCCTCCTCACTCTCTGAAGACCTGGACACAATCACAGACTGGTCAAACAAGTGGAACATGTCTTTCAATCCTGACAAATCTCACTCTCTTACTATGTCTCTCCGAAAAGATCGACTGGACAACCCTCCCATCTACTTTCTCAACAATCCTCTCCAAGAAGTTCTGTCGCTCAAGCTTTTGGGTCTCACTATCTGCCATGATCTTTCTTGGGAAAAACACATTTCCAAGCTGGCCTCCAAAGCCAGTCGCCGACTGGGCATCCTCCGTCGTGCGAAGTCCTTCCTCGGCACACCTGAGCTCCTCACCACATACAAGGCTTTCATCCGCAGCTCAATGGAATACTGTTCTCCCCTATGGGCTGGTGCTCCTGCCTCACACCTAGCTCGGCTTCACGCTGTTGAATCCAAAGCTTTCAAAATCATTGGAATCTCCCGCGATGAAGCTATCTCTGAGGGCCTTTCACTCACTCACCGCAGGCAGGTAGGTGGTCTTTCTGTCTTCTACCGACTCCTCTCCGGCCTTGCTCCCCCAGCTCTCTCTGTGCTCTGTCCCCCAAATATTCCTACAGGTCGCACAAGATCTGCCAGCAACCCTCTGATGGTTAAACTGCCGAAATCTCGGCTCTCTGCTCACCTTCACTCTTTCATTCCTCTTTTCTCCCGCCTCTGGAACAAACTCCCACACTCCCTTCAATCCCACTCCTCCCTCCAGGTCTTTAAAACAGCTGTTCACCACCATCTCTTATCTTCCCCCATCCAAAACCTTGATCTTTTCTACCCCCATTAATTCACCCCAGATCCACCTTGTTTGAAATTCCAACTTCTTTCCTGGAAGTCCTGGCAGTGTCCATATGTTTATACCTCTCCCACCCCCCGCCCCCCCTTCACATGCCTCCCCCCCAAAGCCCTCTCCCTCCCACAGATCTCTCGATGTCTCCATGTCTCTCGGTCCCTGCTCTCAAATGTTGTGTTTGTGTCCTTCCCCCTCTCTCCCCATCTTGTCTACCGCTCCCGATGTTATTTGTTTTATGTGTCTGTTTGTCTTTCTGTGTGATTAATGTTCGCTCTTTCACGAGCCTGGATCTTGTATACAAAAAAACAAAACAAAACGTTTTGTAATAGGCCAGTCGAGAATGAAGACTTTTCTCGATATACGCACGTATTCCTCAAGTGTAAGTCAAGTAAATCTCCTGCGGCCTCCCAACATCTAAGGGCCTTGGTCATCATAAAGTACAGTATTGTATTTGTAAAGTTATGTACGAAACACATAATTGCCATTTTCTCCAGCAATGGATGCACAAAGACATGATGAATTTTTTTAAACGTGAGGAAATCCAAGCTGTGCCCTCTGCTTTTAGGTCATCATTTCACGAGGAGGTCGGTATTTGGAAGCCCCTGCGTCAGGGAATAAACATTTATCAGAAGAGGGTTTGCTTATCTTGTTGGCTGCTGGTGACAGAACGCTCTATGATGACTGCATCAGCTGTTTTCAAGCTGTCAGCAAAAGATCATTCTATCTCGGTAAGTCCATAATCATGGTGACCATGTGCTGATTTCAAATCAACTTTTCATGGCTCTTTCCTGTTTACATGTTTTATTGTTGATGAGCTGATGTATTGTTTCTGTGATAATTTAATAGGTCTTTGTAAACCGAGAAACACAAGATATATTAATTACATATTACATATAAAAATACCAATTTGCAATTCCCCAAACACTGCACACATCATCATTAACACCCTTTCACAAATTCCCTCACCGATCACAAAGATGACTTCTGATAGGATATTTCATTTCGTTAACCTTTGTATTCTCTCCATTTACACAAAGGTCGGATGCAGAAATGCAAAAAGGTGGAGGAGAGCACTGTAACTCAAGAACTACATTTCTCACTCTCCTTGTACTGCTTTTGCACATCCCAACCCCCAGAGTACCTTTGGCTGCAACGTCCCTTCGCTCTCACCTCTTGTTCATCTGTGTGTTTTACCATCCTCCAAACAGTGACAACTCCATCTACATCTCTCTCTCTCCGACAATATGGACCAACTTCTAACAACTCTTCCAACAACATCCCAACTCTCCTTTCCTCACATGTGGTGATATCAATTTTCACCATGCTAATTGGCTGGTACCTCTCTCACCACCCATGGTACTTCAGCAAAAGACTTATGTGATTCCATGGGACTGACTCGATCTGTGAACTTTCCATCCTGGATTTCTCCAAATGGGAAATCCTCCCTTCTGGATTTGGTTATGACCAACTTCCCTGCCAATGTCTCCTGCTCTTCCTCTACCCCAATTGGTTCATATGATGATGCTCTTGTGAAGGTCAACATCTCTGGCTATTCTCAGAGAAGAGCCTCAACACCATGAAGTCTGACAGTTCCTCTGAAACAACTTTCCTTCTCTTCCTGAAAGGCTAATCCGACCAAAGGCAATCTCGGTGCATTCTGAAAAGTCCACAACAAGTGTGTGTCCCCTCTCAGAAGAGCTACAAAACGACATATGTCCAACCTCAAGATTAAACTTTCAAACTTGTCTCCTTCTTCTAAAACCTGGTGGTGTCTTGTTAAGTGTGTCTCTGGTGTTTTCTCCCCTTCCATCCCTTCCCTATCTTCAACTGGCCCCACAGCCGAGGGCAGCGCGGATGAATCGGCTCGTAGGACAGCCAGCTTGAAGGACGAACGAGGAGAGAGAGAGCCCGAAGCACGATGGACACGGGCCTTTATCGGGTGGAATGTCCCTCTCGAAGGTTCCACGGCCTCCCATTGGCCGAGGTTGGTCATGTGCGGTCATTCCCCCCCACCTTCTGGAAGGTTTTATTCCCCGCCTACTTTTGTAAGGTTTCATTCCCTGCCTACCACTGTCACGGTTGATCATGTGGACTGTTCTTCCCCGCCCAAGAAAACAACATCTTCTTTCAACCATACGAGGGGTTGGAATCCTGCCTAAATCAACGCATATCTGCTTTAATTACTACACAATGGGAAGGGAGCTAATCTTTACATTATATAAGAAATAACTGACTAATGCAGGCTACATGTTGTCGTGTAATTAACTAGAGGGGGTGTCCTTTATTGCAAAACCATAACAATATATACACACAGTCGGACCCCACTATTCGTGGAATCCGCTATTCGTGGTTGCTAAAATGTGACGTGCTTCTCTATTCAAGGAAAAATGTCCTGCAAATTCGCTGTTTTTTTCCTTTTTGTGGCTGTGTTCTGCGAAATTCGCGGTCCCCCCCCCCCCCCCCTATTCGTGGCCATGTTCTGCGAATTTGCGGTTTTCACGTGCACAAAATACAATTTCACGAGCCACTAGCTTGACACATTTATATAACCCATCTCTCATC
The DNA here is from genome assembly GCF_964187855.1 of Myxine glutinosa. Lineage (NCBI taxonomy): Eukaryota > Metazoa > Chordata > Myxini > Myxiniformes > Myxinidae > Myxine > Myxine glutinosa. Next base: position 212,204 of record NC_136265.1, on the reverse strand, counting down.
AGCCATGCATAAAGCAGCTGGACGTACGCAAAAAAACCTTCTACGAGAAGCGAGCATGACCTGCTTAATGCTTATACTGTACAGTACAGTACCGTACATTCACTGCTGTGTGCTTTGCGTTTTCATGGCTTTCGCTGGCGCGAATTTTAGCCACACTATAAGCGAGCTTCACGGGATATCCCACCAGATGTGTAAACAAGTCATCCTCCGCGAATTATAGAATGCAAATGCTTCATTAAATCGATTACAGTTTTAAATTCATGGTCAAGCATCATCAGAGATGTTACACAATGAAAACACTTTGGGGAATGTTCCATCAGCGACTAAAACAAGTCATCCTCCACGAGTTATAGGATGCAAATGCTTCATGAAATCTATTTTTGAAATTAGCAGATACGCTCGATACGGCATCATCCGATAACATCCTACATGTACAGATTGTGTCCTTGATCTCGATCATTTTTCTCGTTCCGTTGCTTCGACCTGTGCGTTTGACTCGCTCTGCTCATTGTTCAATTATGGCTCCCAAGCGCAAGACCAGTGCTGGAGATGCGTCGACTACCAAGAGGCAAAATAAAGTGATGTACCTGAGCCAGAAAGTGGAGCTGCCCGACTGGCTTTTGAGAGGAGAGAGTGCGGCCTCTGTTGGCAGGCATTACGGCATCGACGAATCCACCGTTCGCTACATACAGAAGAAGGAGAAGGCCATTCGTGAGAAACTTTCAGTGAGCGCTGCATTGGGTACGAATGTGGTAACCCATGTCTGGAATGTGCACATGGAAAGAATGGAGAAGACTCTCACTGGGCATGATAAACTACCTCGTGAGCAGTTGTGCTGTCCGTCTAGAGGTCGCCCCCTTATAGCAGGTCTCCAAATTCGAGCGTGGTTATCCGACCATTGTTCTCATGCAGGTGCACCACTACATGCCCTACCGTGTAAGGGTGAGTATTTTGAGAGAACTCCCATGTAGCAAGCTGCACTGCACCTGTGAGTGAGATGATGCGATTGAGAGGGACACCATCCACGTTTGCTTGCCGAAACATACTCGTTGGGAAACCATACTGTCGGACGAGATCCATTGCATCACCGACACTTCCAAAGACAAAGACATTGTCCTTTCAGGTGAGGTCGGCCACGCGCATGTCGATGTGCTCATGTTCTGACGGTGGCTGGCTTGAGATGTTCCATACCTTGGATTCCACTTGCGCTGCCTTCCAAACATCACAATATGTGGGTGTGGCGATAAATCTTTTCCTTCTCTCGCTTTTCATTCTCTAATCTTTTGCGGAACCAGTAGGCTGAGGCACCACACATGGAATAACGTGCTGAATCATACTCCTTAGCCAGTTCTGGGAACTCGTCTGGTAATTTGCTACGTACGGTGCCAGCCGGTCTCTTCCTAAAAGGCATTATTTATTGCCCTCGCATCAGTTGCACCTCTGTATCAAGTAATATGTGGATCAGAAGCACAGGGCTACACACCCTATTTGTAACAAGTGTGTATCTCACAGCAAACTGGAGAATGACATGACAGATCCTCTCCTCATATGTCTCGTGGCTGCACTTTTCTGTGGCCGATTTTTGTGTATTTCTGCCAGAGCCCTTTCTGCTTGAAGATTGAGGCCACATACCTCTTCAATTACAGGTGTGTCCATCAACAACTCAGCCCATGCATGATTGTTGTGACATGGAATTATGATGTGTGGGCAACCATTGTACTTCTCATCGTCTCACATGGTATGCCCGAGGCCCTAGTTTCATAAAGTAAATGGTTTCCTGTTTACACTATGTGTTGTCTCTTGAAAGAGCTATTTATATTATTTATACTTTAAAAATAACTCCAAAGCAAAAGAAAATGAAGGAAAGTAGGCCTCAATGTTTTGGGCAGCATACTCCACCCATTGACAGGAGGATGTGTTTGAACAGGACAGGAGGACGATGTTTACACCAACATATGGTGTAAACCGTAAACCTTTTACTCTATTGTTATTCCACCTTGGAAACTTTTAAACAACATTTCATATCATCAGTTTGATTTTGAGGGCAGTTTCCAAGGCAAACACAAAATGGTGCGACCTGTGCTGGCCATCTTTGCATCAACTGCTTCATTGCTGTATGGTGGGCCTTGGTTGGCCCAGCTGAGCGTGTTGTGCCTCTGTGCCGAAGGTGATCAGCAACAACAACAACAACAACAACATGCATTTTAAAGGCCATTTTCCCTACGAGAGCGGGGGTTAGCCTTGCGGTCCCCATGACAATCTTTTCCATTTTGCCCTATTTTCTGCATCTCTCCTTGTTAACCCCCTTGCCCGCATTTCTTCTTCCACCATCTTTAGCCAAGTCTTTCTCGGTCTTCCCCGTCCTCTACTTCCTTCTACATTCATTTCCATCACTCTTCTCAACCAGTCACTTTCATCCTTCCTCAACACATGACCAAACCATCTCAACCTGTTCCTCTTCACAGCATCAATCACAGGCTCTATTCCCATCATCTTTCGCAATTCATCATTTGTCTTCCTCTCAACGATACTCCGCACATCCGTCGAACCATTCGCATTTCCACCCTTTCCAACCTTCGTTGCTGCTCCACGTTCATTACCCATGTCTCGCTCCCATAAATCATAACACTTCTCACACATGCAGCATACACCTTTCCCTTCAGCTTCAACGACACTCCCCTCATCATCAGCCCACCACTCAGTTCCCGAAACTTGTTCCATGCACATCACACTCTAGCAACCGTTGCCGAGTCTGATCCACCTTCTCCATTCAGCATGTCTCCGAGGTAGCAAAATGTTTTCACACCTTCCAACTTCACGCCGTCTCCAAGATCCAACTCAACATTTCCTCCATCTGCAGCTCCCTCTGTGCACACCTTACATTTGAATGTAGCTGCCACACTGGTTAATGACCCTCTCAGACCACTACATTTTTGATGAACCCACTCAGCGCACATTGTACATTGAATGGAGTTCACTCCGACACCCTTCCTGCACACAGCACAGGGCCACTTCCCAGTTCTTTCCACCTCACCACATGCTTTACCACTTGCCATCACCTTCGTCTTTCTGATATTCACCTTCAGACCTTTTGTCTCCATACATTCCTTCCACTTGTTCATCTTTTCCTTCAGTCCATCCATACTTTCCGCAATCAACACCAGATCATCTGCATACAACAACTCACGGTAAACCCTCCTTTACGTTCTGAGCCAGCACCTCCATCACAGCTACAAATAGTAGTGGACTTAGTACCGACCCCTGATGCACTCCCACCTTCACCTCAAACTCACCACTGTTCCCGTCCTTCGTCTTTACAGCTGTGCGTGCTCTTTTGTACATTGCCATCACTACTCTGATCAACCATTCCTCCACTCCTAACTTCCTCAATGCCCATGTCAATACTTTGCGTGGAACCCTATCGAATGCTTTCTCCAGATCAACAAACCCAAGAAACAACTTCTTCCTCTACTCCATGTACTTCTCCTGCAACTGCCTCACAATGAAAAGCGCGTCTGTCGTTCCTCTTCCTGGCATAAATCCAAACTGCATTTCGTCAATCTTCACTTTCTTCCTTATTCTCCTCTCCAACACCCTTTCTAATACCTTCATTCCATGTTCCAATAACTTTATCGCTCGGTACGAGCCACACTCCAGAGGGTCACCTTTCCCCTTGTATAGAGGGACGAGGGTACTCAGTTCCCAATCCACTGGAATGCGGCCTTCTTTCACCACCAGATTACAGATCTCTGTCATTCTCTTCACACCCCAACTTCCTGCTGCCTTCAACATATCTCCCACAACTCCCGTCGGCCCTCCCGCTTTTCTACCCTTCATTGCTTTTATCGCTTCCTCAACTTCCTTCTCAGTTATCTTCTCTGCCGGTCCTAAAACTGGGTTACTCTCTATGTTGCCATCCCATTCATTCTCTGTATTCAACAGCAATTCCATATATCTTTTCCATCTTCCTTTAATTCCATCTGGGTCGACAACGATTTGTCCCACTTCATCCTTCAAGCAACTCACTCCCATCACATCACACCTCTCTTTCGCTATCTGCTTTGCAATCCTGAATACTGCTTTCTGACCCTCTTCCGAATCCAAGCTTTCTCCGAACATTTTCCTGCATGCCTCCTGCGCCTTTGCTACCTCTTTCTTTGCAGCCTTCCTGGCTGCCTTATAACTTTCATGATCTGCTGTTTCTGCTCCCGTACCCTTCGCCTTCTGCCACTCCTTTAACTTCTTCCTCTTCTCGTCAATCCTCTTTCCAACTTCATCATCCCACCACCATGTTTCCGGGTGCCTCGGTGGTCCTTTTGTCCATCCACATACCTCACCAACGGCTCCCAACAGACTAGCTTTCATTGACATCCAACCACTTTCAAGCTCAACCACATCATCCTCGACCTGACTCAGCCTCTCTTTTAATGCCTCCCTTACTGTCACCTCTTTCAACCTCCACACCTTCATTCTCGGTTGGTACTTCACCCGCCGAGCTCTCCTCGCACCTTTCACCCTTATGTCGCAGACAACGAAGTGGTGCTGTGAAACAGCCTCCTCCCCCGGGATCACCTTTGTGTCCCGGAGGTGCCCCCTATCTCGCCTACGCACCATCAGGTAGTCAACGGTTGTCGTCGACCCACCTGACGTGTATGTAACAAGCTTATTATCCTCTTTCTGGAACTGAGTATTACAAATCAACAAATCAGCTCCATCAGCAAACTCCAAAATCCTTTCACCTTCTCCATTTCTCACACCATATCCGTAACCCCCATGAACTCCGTCAAAACCATCCATACTCCTTCCCACATGTCCATTTAGGTCTCCTCCTACCACAACAACTTCCTCATCTTTCACGTTTTCCATCAGCTTCTCTATCGCACACCAGAACTTGTCCTTCTCTTCATCGCTTCGACCAACCTGCGGAGCATATCCCGAGATGACGTTCACCAAGAGCTTTCCAATCATCATTTTCACCATCAACCTATCACTCACTCTAGTCACACTCACCACACTGTCTACAAACTCCTCAGAATACAGGACACCAACACCATTCACGCCCTCCAGGCACCCTTGCCGCATAAACTTGTATTTCTGTCCCTGCCTACCCTTCACCATTCTCACACAACTTCCCTTCCATCTCGTCTCTTGCACACAACATATGTCCACTCTTCTTCTGACCAATACTTCCACCACAAAGGTGATCAGCAACGCGTAACAATTGGCAAACTGAGGATTGCTCTCTGGAACCTTCATTGGACATAGTTCACCAATTTGGACATGCAAAGGATGAAGTTCATGGCATACATCGACGAAGTACTCTCTCTCTGCCTCCCATATGTGTACCTGAATTCCATGCAGGAATCCCATGCAGGTCTCTTGCACACAACATATGTCCACTCTTCTTCTGACGAATACTTCCACCACGAAGGTGATCAGCAACGCGTAACAATTGGCAAACTGAGGATTGCTTTCTGGAACCTTCATTGGACATAGTTCACCAATTTGGACATGCAAAGGATGAAGTTCATGGCGTACATCGACTAAGTACTCTCTCTCCGCCTCCCATATGTGTACCTCAATTCCATGCAGGGACCCCACCGTGACTTGGTCGCCACTAACATCATGAACCTTTCCTTTGAACTTCTGCTGAGATTCCCTCCTCTTCACTCACAACAGCCAGTGGTTCATTTGCGGCCTTTCCTACCACCGTATTGAGCTTGTACATCTGCTGAGAGTCGAGCATTTCAAGCACTTCAGACATTATGTCAAGTGTGACTCTCATTTTGTCCGACTTGTAAGATATCCAGTAGATAGAACCATCATCTGTAATATCAGGACCCCGGCTGACTGGTTCAAACTCAATGCATGCTGTTCCAGCCGCTCCGTCAAATATGTCATTGGCTTATTTGGCAACTTCATCCAGAGCAAGGTCTCTCCTCTTCTTTATATACTGGCCATCGGCAAACAGTCAATTTGCGCGGTCTACATACAAATTGTCGTAGCGAGTCGGGTCAAACTTTTGCACTGTTTTATGGCCCGGGGATCATAAAAGTTGAGCAGTTCCCTCTCACCTTGCAGTCGTGACCTCAGGATCTGGGGTCCTTCTCGAGCAATTGAATGAGCAAGCGCAGACGGGATCATTTCCCAATCCTTCGAAGGGCAGGCAGATGCCTGAGTGGATTCTTTCTGGCTTGCTGGTTGTAGGCGTTAGCCCTAAGTCCAGCCGTGACCTCGTCATAAAGCTGATGTGCCTCCCTCTGACGCTGACTTTTTTTGTGGCGATTCTGTACATCACCCTGTAGGACTATAAACAGCCTTGTTTGTAGCGCACGATCGATCCTCTTCTGAAACTCGGGGGTGCGGGCCTCGTCTATGACCTTGATGAGACAGGATGAACGAAGCTTTGACATGTCCAGAAGCCCATATTGCTGAGCTAGTATGGACTGAAACACCTGGTGAGCCTTCCTCTCTTTGTATACTAGCTTATAGTGCACTTTGTCACCCCCCACAGCCACGCCAAAGTCTTGAATCTGCACGATTGCCAATTCTGCAGCCTCGACACGGTTGAGGTAATTGACTTGCGCTGCAAGATACGGTTGACTCGCACTGCAGCTGACCATTCTTCCAGAACAAGTGGCAGCACGTGGAATGCCGGTGCGCACTGCACGCTGAGCCCCATTGAGGGCACAAATCTCAAGAGCTTCCAACCAGATTCGGAACGCAATGGTGGTAACATAAGGGGTGTTGTAAAATAAATGATACTTTTTTCCCCAAAGATGAAATGAAGTTTCAATCGGATGAAAATCCAACCAAAGGCTTTATTTCATTCAAAAATTAAAAACTCACGTTTAATACGTGTCAATATGTCCACCATTAGCTTCAAAAACCATTTGAAGTCGACTTTTAAAAGATTTCAGCAAAGACACAAACATTAGTCGCAAATATGACGGAGACAACACGCAGGCAACGTAACGTGCGCGACACGTCATGATGACGCATGCAAAATTTGAATTTAAAAATTGCGGACATGTAGTCAATACAATCTGGGGGGGAAAAAGTATCATTTATTTTGCAACATGTGGTCAATACAATCTGGGGGGAAAAAGTATCATTTATTTTGCAACACCCTATAGTTCATTGGCCACAAGCTGCTTGAGGTCACTGAATATGGGTTTGAGTTAATTCACCGCATTGGTAGAAATAGCTTGCATAAGTAATGTCCTTCGGTGAGGCTTTTTTTTTTTTTTTTTTGTATACAGGATCGAGGCTCGTGAAAGAACTAACATTTATCACACAAAATATCAAACAGACACACAAAACATATAATAAGGGTAGTGGTAGACAAGATGAGGAGAGAAGGGGAAGCACAAACAACATTTGAGAGCAGGGACATCGGGAGATCTGTGAGAGGGAGAGGGCTTGGGGGGAGGAGGCGTGTGAATGGGGGTTGGGGGGGTGGGAGAAGTAGAAAACACAAGGACCCTGCAAGGACTTCCAGGAAAGAAGTTGGTATTTCAAAAAAGTGGATCTGGGTGAAATTAGCGGGGGTAGAAAAGGTCAAGGTTTTGGATGGGGGAAGATAAGAGATGGTGGTGAACAGCTGTTTTAAAGACCTGGAGGGAGGAGTGGGATTGAAGAGAGTGAGGGAGTTTGTTCCAGAGGCATGAGAAAAGAGGCATGAAGGAGTGAAGGTGAGCAGTGAGTCTTGATTTTGGCAGTTTAACCATAAGAGGGTTGCAGGCAGATCTTGTGCGACCTACAGGAATATTTGGGGGACAGAGCCCAGAGAGAGTTGGGGGAGCAAGGCCAGAGAGGAGTCGGTAGAAGACAGCTAGCCTTATCTACCAGTGTGTACACGACGTGTATAGCATACAGAGATAAACCCAGTGATATCTTTCTCTAAATGTTTGTTTTTCAACGAGTCAGCTGCTACAAAATTGTGACTTACTATTATAAAAAGTATATAGGGCAGTTACAGCCTCAAAATCGAGTTTTGGTGCTGGGAGCCGCAACAGGTTGACCGGCAGGCACCAGTGGCGGAGTTTGAACGGCCTCAGTCCCACCCATCGCCCTCCGCCTCCCGTCCGCACTTCTGGTGAAACTCTCAAAATCCACGATCAATGCTCACCTTCTATAATTTCTTCATCTTATATCACCTGTAGAACAAATTTCCTTTGTTCAATCTTATTCTTCCTTCCAGGTCTTCAAGACAGTTCAGATATTCCACCATCCATACTCATGATCTTTTCTTCCGTCATTAACCCTCCCCAAGCATACCCATTCCTTTTTGAGTTTACGAGCAATGGTACCCACCCTATGGGCGGGGCTTCAATTGGGAGGCCCAAATGAAAAGGCTAAATATCAGAAATTGAAGGCTTTTTTTCTTTTCAACGATTTATATAAACATCCGTTAAATCTCGATTGGTGCAGCCGTTTGTGCGGCACCTGGGAAAATAACGTCATGCGGGAGCAAGTATCAGCAGGATGTGGCAGTGTGGGAGTCAACGTTTCTGATCCTCCTTCATGCCAAAGTAGCCCACCTCTTCCCCAAGCAATCCGCTCTTCAGATCCGCCATGGCAGATTTAAGCTTGATACTGAAGACGCGTGCAGTCAGTACTCCCGATGTTGTATGTACTCCCGTGTCCTCTCACAACCCGTGTCCTTAGAAAAGGTCTTTGTCCGGGGTCACCGAGTTCGATCGGTGCAGCTGTGCAGCGATCGGTGCAACCGTTTGTGCAGCACCCGGTAAAACAACATCATCACAATGAGAACAATGAACGTTATGCAGGAGTCCAAACCTGAGAATGCTGGAGACTAAAGCTGAAATTGGGAGAACTAAATAACCTATTTTACTCCTGGAGATCCCAGAATTATCCACCCAAAATATCGTTGAGATCGGTTCAGCAGTTTTTACTGTACCTTCGAACAGACAGACAGACAGACAGACAGACAGACAGATGGACGGACATTTGGTGAATTATAGTAAGATTGTGTTTTCACACCTCTCCTTCCTCACCTTACCTTTTATTTGTTCCATTGCTCTTTCATCCTCAGTTTTCCTGTCCTGTTCTTTCAGCCACTTACTTGTGCTTGATCTTGTATCCTAATTGTTTACCGCTCAGGTCTTCTTCTCTCCCCTTACTCATTCATCGTTTCCTTCACAGTATACCTCTGTTGTGGCCCTCTACCCTGTTGTTGATGTTTCCCCACTTTTGGCTCTTCTCGCTATTCTGTTCTGTTCGGATGTAGCTATTCCACGAGGCTCGACTTTGTATGCATGAAAAATGTAACCTTTTTTTTTTTTTTTTTTTTTTTTTGTCTTCTTGTATGCAAGATCGAGGTGCGTGTAAAAGCTAACAATCACACAAAAACACACTGACATAAAAAAACATAAACAGACATAAAACATATAATAAAGAGAGTGGGAGACAAGATGGGGAGAGAGAGGGAAGTACACAAGTACAACATTTGAGAGCAGGGACATCGGGAGATCTGTGGGAGAGAGAGGGCTTGGGGGGGGAAGAGGCATGGGAAGGGAGGGGGTGGGGGGTGGGAGAGGTAAAACCAAAACACATGGACACTACCAGAACTTTCAGGAAAGAAAACGGAATTTGAAGAAAGTGGATTTGGGGTGAATTAACGGGGGTAGAAAAGATCAAGGTTTTGGATGGGGGAAGATAAGAGATGGTGGTGAACAGCTGTTTTAAAGACCTGGAGGGAGGAGTGGGATTGAAGAGAGTGAGGGAGTTTGTTCCAGAGGCAGGAGAAAAGAGGAATGAAAGAGTGAAGGTGAATAGAAAGTCTTGATTTTCGCAGTTTAACCATCAGAGGGTTGCTGGCAGATCTTGTGCGACCTGTCGGAATATTTGGGGGACAGCCCAGAGAGAGCTGGGGGAGCAAGGCCGGGGAGGAGTCGGTAGAAGACAGAAAGACCACCAACCTGCCTGCGGTGAGTGAGTGAAAGGCCCTCGGAGTTAGCTTCATCGCGGGAGATTCCAATGATTCTGAAAGCTTTGGTTTTTAACAGCGTGAAGCCGAGCTAGGTGTGAGGCAGGAGCACCGGCCCAGAGGGGAGAACAGTATTCCATTGATTCCAATGATTCTGAAAGCTTTGGTTTTTAACAGCGTGAAGCCGAGCTAGGTGTGAGGCAGGAGCACCGGCCCAGAGGGGAGAACAGTATTCCATTGAGCTGCGGATGAATGCCTTGTATGTGGTGAGGAGCTCAGGTGTGCCAAGGAAGGACTTCGCACGACAGAGGATGCCCAGTTGGCGACTGGCTTTGGAGGCCAGCTTGGAAATGTGGTTTTCCCAGGAAAGATCAAGGCAGGTAGTGAGCTCAAAAGCTTGAGTGACAGAACTTCTTGAAGAGGATTGTTGAGAAAGTAGATGGGAGGGTTTTCCAGTCAGTCTTTTCAGTGAGACAGTGAGAGTGTGAGATTTGTCAGGATTGAAAGACATGTTCCACTTGTTTGATCAGCCTGTGATTTTGTCCAGGTCTGCAGAGCGTGAGGAGACTGCAGACTGCCAATCTGAGGGATGGGGTATGGAGCGGCAGAGGGAGGAGTCATCATCAGCAAAAAGATAGAGGATTTTCCAGAGAGTCGGAGAGATCATTGATGAAGACCAGAAAAAGCACAGAGCCCAGAACACTGCCTTGGGGAACTCCAGCCAGAACAGGAAGGGGAGATGAGAGAACCCCATTCAGGGCCACACCTTAATTCCGACCAGAGAGGAAGTCGGCCAGCCATGCGTGGAGATTTCCATGAATACCATAAGAGGAGAGTTTGGTGAGCAGAGCGGGGTGCCAGACCGTATTGAAGGCACGTGATATGTCAAGGAAGCCAGCTCTGATTTCCTGTTTGGCATTAAGGACCTCCATCCATTGTTGAGACAGCAGAAGCAGCATGTCCAGAGTAGAATGACCTGGTCTGAATCCAAATTGATGATCCGAGATCAAGCCATTGGAGAAGAGCAAGGATTTGATATCCGAAGCAATGATGGATTCCATGACTTTGCTGATGATTGGGAGCAGGCTGATTGGTCTGTCGTTGCAAGGATCTGTTTTTGCACTTTTTTGTGTAAAGCGGTCATGTGGCTGATTTCCAAGCTGATGGCAGATGACCTTGAGCAAAAGAGAGGGTGAAGAAAACATAGAGAGGGTGTGAAAGAGTGGTAGAGCACGATTTTAGGACACGTGGGCTGATGCCGTCTGGTTCAGTTGCAGAATCAGAGTCGAGGAATGACAGAAACCTCTCCACCTTGTCAGGAGAGAAGGACACATAGTCCAGGAGCAGCTGGGTATGATGGGTACAGAGAGATATGGGTTTGGGACACAAGATTTAGAGGCAAACACAGAGTTGAGACATTCAGCTTTTTCACGTGCGCAGTCAGCTGTGTAGCCATTTGAGGTAAGGGAGGGGATGGAGGGGGAACAAACACCAGAAACGGATTTGACCAGACGCCACCAGGATTTGGAGGAAGGAGACAGGTTTGAGAGTTCATTCGTGAGTGTGGAGAGATAGTGTTTCCTGGCACTCCTGAGGGTAGACACACACCACACTTGTTCTGAGCTTTGTGAAAGGAACTGAGATTACCTTCAGTTGGATTAGCCTTCCATGTGGTGCAGGCAAGTTGCTTCATGGCAACTGCCTCACCACAAGCTTTGGTGTACCATGGACGGGAGGAAGGGTATGACAACTGAAGACGAGATGGGATAAATCTATGCATGAGAGAGAGCAGTTTACTTTGGAAGAATTCCCAGGAAGAGTTGATGTCACAGGCAGGAGAGATAGGAGACCAGCACACATGATTGATGGCTGCTTGAAGACCGTGCCAGTTGGCCTGAGTGAAATGACAGACTCGTCGACGCTGAGGAGGCTCTCTGAGAATGGCCAGAGAGATGTCCACTTTAACAAGGACATGATCAGAAGAACCGTTTGGAGCAGAAGAAGAGCAGCAGGCATTTGCAGGGAAGTTGGTCATAACCAAGTCTAGAAGAGAAGATACTCCATTGACTTAGATCCGGGTCGGGAAATTTACAGATTGTATCAGTCCCAGAGAGTCGCAGGAGTCCTTTGCTGATGTGCCACAGGTGGTGTGAGAGGAACCCACACCCAGCCAGCTGGCATGATGACAGTTGAAGTCACCACATGTGAGGAAGAGAGAGTTGGGATGAGTGGATAGAAGTTGGTCCATGTTGTCAGACAAGGAGATGTAAATGAAGTCATCACTGTTTGGAGGACGGTACAACACACATATGAACAAAAGGTGGGAGCGGAGAGGAAGCCGTAGCCAGAGTTACTCCTGGGGGTGGGGTGGATAGAGGGCAGTGCAAGGAGAGTGAGGAAGAGAGTTTTTGATAAAGATAGCAACCCCGTCACCAGGACGAGGCTCAGGTCTATCATACCGGAGGAGGGAGTAACCAGGAAGAGATATTAAAGAATCATAGATATCTTGAAGGAGGAAAGTTTCTGTCAAGCAGATTAAGTCTGGTTTGTGAGAAGCAACCTGAATGGAGAGATCAGTCAGGTTTGAGCGAAGGCCCTGGATGTTTGAGGTCCATTCCATTAAGGAAGAGGGAGGGGGTGCATCGGGTACAGAACAGGGGAGGGGAGGGGTAGGTTAAGATGAGGGGGAGGTTGGGAGAGCTGTTGATAGTGTGTCAGAGATTGCAGAAGGGTTAGGAGAAAGGGAAAGATGGGGAGGACAAATGGTTTGATGGTGATGGGAAGAGGCACAGTGAGGTGTTGTTTGAGGGGGGGCAGAGCAAAGTCGAAGGTTGGAGGAGGTGGAGGTATGTGATGGAAGGGAGAGGAAGTGGGGAGGTGGCAGCTTTGAGGAGGAGGAGGGAGGGGGGAGAATTGGAGAAAAATCGTAGGGGGGGATATTTGAAGGGGAGGGGTTGGGGGTTTTGAATGGGTGGGGTGGGGGTGGAGTTTTGAAGGGGAGGGGTGAGGGGGAGTTCAGAAGGGGAGGGGTGAGGGGTTGAGTTTAGAAGCGGAGGGGCGAGTGGGGAGATGTGGAGGGGAGGGGGAGTTTCGGAGGGGAGCGGGGCGTTTTAGAGGGGCGGGGGAGTTTAGAAAGTGGATGATTAATGAAAAACTAACATTTATGACAGGCAGGGTTAATTGTGATTTTCAAGTCAGAGAACCGTTTGAAAACGATAGACGAGAGGTGGAATGAAGGTGATTTCAAGAATGTAGAAAGGAATGACTGTAGGAGATTGAATTATTTTTTTAATGGAATGATTTGAAGAGGAAATTGAAAAATGCCTTTTAAACAGGAAGAAAAACAGCGTGTTGTAATAAACCATTGAATAAAATACTGCAGGGGAAAGTTTAAACATATTTAAACAAAACCGTGAAAAACAATGGGAAAAGTCCCTGAAGTAAGGGCGTGGATCAGAGAAAGGAGAAAGGGTTAAATGAGATAATGACACAACGGCCAACCATTGTTGCAGTGTCAGACAAATGACTTGATCCCAATTGCATAACTGTTTTAAGCTCCATAATGTATTGTTGTGGTTTTTGGAATAAAGGCAACCCCCCTTTTAGTTAGTTGCACCACAACATGTAGCCTCGATTAGCCAGTTATTTCTGATTAAATGTGAAGTATAGTCTCCTTCCCAGTGTTAGTATGCGTTGAGGCAGGTAAGTAAGGGTAGGACTCATTGGGCCTGGAATGCCATGTGCTCGGACCAGGACACGTCTAGGAGGCCCGAGGGAGGAGCCGGAGGGCGTGTCTGGTAAGCAGCAAACAGCCAATGGGAGCTAAAGGGGAGTGGCCAATTATGGCAGCCAATGAGAGCTAAAGGGGAGTGGCCAGCAACGGCGGCCAATGAGAACTAAGGGGAGTAACTGATGAGAGGCTATCACGACACTTGACCCCCAGCGGCCAGTGAAGACCCGTGGAACATTCTAGTGGGGCTCCGGGGGGGGGGGGGGGTATTCGACCCGGCCCGGACCCCCGAACTAGCTCTCTGCTGCCCCCCCCCCCCATTCTCCCTGGCTCTGGTCTCTCTGCTGCCCCCATTCTCCCTGGCGCTGGTCTCTCTTATGTCCTCGCTCTCTTGGGATTCAGGCTCTCGCAGGACGATCTCTCTGCCTGGAATCCCTGCACGTGCGCTTTTGCCTCGCTGAATTCGGGACATGCTGTGTGGATTCCCGTTCGTGCACGACTGAAGCCAACGTCCCTGCCGCGAGCATCCTCGAGGGGAAACGCCCAACGAGCCGTCCGGGGCGAACTGCACTAAGCGGCCATGCTTTGAGTGCGTGCTCTTCTTCCTCCCCTTCCCCGAGCGAGTCAGAGGGCCCTTGTCTGGGCAACGTAAGTAAGGACTGTTAAGTTTCTCTTCTGTGTCCCTTTTCTCTCACCAGTGTACATTTTGTGAATAAACTTGTGCTTGTTTCCAACTTGGCCGTTTACGTCCCTTCACCATTGGCCTCGCATTGCACGAGATAAAACCGCTCGATCGGGTTCATAGTGATTTACGGCACGAGTTACGCGACACGCAAACCGCTCGGGCGTATCAGACCAGCGTGACTCGTGTGAGGTCCAGCCCCCGTCCTCGCAGCGGCGTGTGTATCGAAGGTACCCGGGTCGTGACCGGAAACCCTTCCACGCGCTCGCTGCGGGTTTGGCGGCTGGAATTGCTCAGCAATCCGCCCCTACGAGTGTAGAGTGGGTAGCGGCCTCGTGGACTCGAAGCTCGAGGGGGAGCAGGGCTTAATCCCCCTCAGTACGTCGACGGGCTCGAGATCCGCAACAAATTGGTGTCCGGGAGTGGGATATTTGGACCTGGAGTGCGCTTCACGCACTCAAAATTACGAGCGCGTACGAAATTTAGTTTCCGAAAACCGAAAAAGCGGTTGTGATGACGCGGCCCAGGCATCGACGCAGACCCGGGGTAGAGCTTTGTGGGACGAGTAGCGTACGCGAGCCCCCGGTGAGTTGTGTGCCGTGGGGACCGTAGGGAATCGGTGCTGCGTCAGTCTCGCAAGGACCGGCATGCACGATTCGTGCCTCCGGCATCCGCACGATATGGTTGGCGCTGTATGGCGCTGAGAGCGGTCGATCTGGTTCGAGGGGTAGTATGGATTTTCGGAGTCATGCACCTTATCGGGTGAGGTGCTCTGACCGTGGCCGGTTGGGTCATCGTGCGTGGGACCGAAGGGCCCCGCGCACGGATGGAGCCCGGCACCTGGGCCTATCAATCCCACGCCCCTCGGATCGTCAATGCCGGACGGATAACTCACACAGGCGATCAACCACGCGCATGGATCGCTCGGCCCTTCGAGGCCGAGCCGTGACAAGGTACCTCCACATGGAGGGACTCATAGTTTAGAGGACTGGGGGGAGTAGTGTACCCCGCGTGGGGGAATGGAAGTGTAACCATTCGTCACGCGGGGGGGGGGGGGGGGGGGGGGGGTGACCATGAGCATTAGTTTAGGGGGGTGGCAGTGTTAGGCCCATGGAGGGGCCAGCAATGGTTGCCTCCATGGGGCACCGAAGCTCGCCGAGGGAGGGCTAGGATAATAATAGGGATTTAGAGCGACCTTCGGGACAAGATTTAAGTAGGGCACCTGAACAGTAGTGGGGATGTAGAGAGTTTAGGTGGTTGTTGAGAGAAAGGGTGTGCGTCGTGTAAATGGACGACGAGGGAAGCACGAGTTGTCGGGGAAATTAGGTAGATAGATGATGCTGTGTGTTTGAAGAATTGTGAGAGAGAACAAACTGAGTTGTGTTGTAGTGTGGATGGAATTGTGTTGAGGTGTGTGGGAATAAATGGTGTGCAAGATAAATGGTGTGGAATAATTGGTGTGGAATGCATGGTGCGAAGGATCGAATAGGGGGGAGTGGAACCCATTCGCAAAAGCCCGGGGGAGGGGGGGTAGTTTAAAGCCAGGTAGAGGGCATCGGTAAATTGCATGGATATTGACACCTGTGGTGCGGGTAGTGGAAAGTAGTGCTTTGTGAGGTGCAGGAGACAGTGACATGGCTGGGCGTGTGCCCCAATTGGTGAGTATGGTTATTGAGGCACTCCGTCACTGGTAGCTTGTCGGCCAGGTAAGGCCACAGGTAGGCTCTGGGAGCCGGTTAGTGAAGTTTGTGAGTGGGGCCCGAGGATCCCAGGGAAGGACCCGGGTTGTCCAATGCCGAGGTGGGCATCGAGGGGGTAAGCGCCAGGGAGGGCCTTCCCCAGTTAGAGTAGTTGTCAGGAGCAGGCAAGCTCGGGAGGCGGCTTCAGGGACGGAGGAGCGCAGGTAGGTGGACCTGCTGGTCGAGCCACACGACCCAGCCCCGAAATTGTGCGAGGGCACAGTGAGAAAATTTGTGGGGTAAGACCCAAATTCGGAGGACACCACAGTGTGGGCAATGTTCGGGTTCTTAGAGCCACATCGTTTAAAGAAGGCCGATTGGCAGGGTACGACCCTGGGTAGTTTAACAGTCTGTAATGCTATTAGTGTAGTTAGGAAGTGAGATCCCTTCGCACCATCCACAGCCATTCACCGAGGAGGACGAGCTTCACACCAAGGCTCTGTAAGCTGTTTGGACAGTGAGACGCATCATGACGCGAGTGAGACATTGTTTTGTTGCATCCCTTCCTTCCTGGGAGAACCTGGGAGGGATTTGGGGACGAATTTGGCGTTAGAGGGGGATATGGGAGACAAGACGTAGAGAATAATTATAAATACAAGGGGGGCTAGGGTAGTGTAGCCAACGGTGGGGGGTACGGACAGTTAGGGATGAGCTTGCTCTGCTCACTCTGCCGCGTCCCTCGCACCGCACCAGGTAATGGTGGTGCCTGGTCACCTTGTTTTTCGCTTGCCGCCGTGTGCTTTTTCTTTTGCTTGTTGCGCCTTGTCTCCCCCCCTCCCCCCCCTCCCCCCCCCCCCGCCCCAGGGCCGTTTGGAGGCCGAACTGTGCAGCACCCTGCTGCCAATCCATCTTGTACTCATGGACCACAAGCCTTGTGGCCCGCACCTCTGCTGTGCAGCATCTTTCTGCAATTCACCTTGCACCTTCGGACCACCTGTTGAGTGGCACTGACGCCACGCAGTTGGACCACGTGACGAGTGGCCCTGCTGTCAAATGAAAAAGAAAGTGTGTGCAATTGTGTGCCATTCGGGAAGATGTGAGGATTTAGATGACCCTGAGGTTTCACATGGCCATGTTTTCCAGTGAGGGCCAGTCGGTTTTGTTCGCCAGCACACACAAGACAAGAAGATGCAAGATGCAAGCAGCAAGTGCTTTGATTTCCTTCCTCCATTTCTTTCCTCAAAGTGCAGGTCCTGGGTCGTAGCATTGTAAATAAAGGTTAAGTTCTGTGCTTGTACATATAAGAATGTGTCCACCGGCTGTGTTTAGTTTGAAAATTCCGAAAATATACGGATAGTTGTGGG
The DNA here is from genome assembly GCF_964187855.1 of Myxine glutinosa. Lineage (NCBI taxonomy): Eukaryota > Metazoa > Chordata > Myxini > Myxiniformes > Myxinidae > Myxine > Myxine glutinosa. Next base: position 194,797 of record NC_136265.1, on the reverse strand, counting down.
TGTGAGGCTGCTAGATTAGCTGCTCAACGCATTAGGAGGGACATATCTGGTGTAAAAAATGTCGCACACATGAATGAATGAATGAATGATCGTTTTAAGGCCATTTTCCCCGCTAGAGCGGGGGTTAGCCTTGCGGGCCCCATGACGATCATGGTTCCCTGTTTGAGGCAATGTTTTTATGCCCGGATGCCCTTCCTGACGCCAACCCTTGGTCACGTTCTTACGATGCGCAGGGATACGGTGTACCTATTCTAAACTGGGGTACACACCGTGATCATTCATCCCAGCAAGTTGATACTCAATTTGCCGACGTCGGAAGGATGACAGGCTGAGTCAACCCCCCTGGCGTTAATTCAGCGATCGACCGGGATTCGAACCCAGGATCCTCGGATCCCAAGCCGGCACCCTCACCGCTAAGCCAACACCAGGCATGTCTGACGCACACATGGGTCAGAGTAAATGTTAGGGGGATTACACCTATGTGTCACATTAATGATAAATGTAAATTGAATACCAGACTCTACCGGTCGTTCCGATTGAGGTCGACTCGGGATGAGTCTGTTCAGAGATGGGGGTCGTGTTGTAGTTTTTGGAATAAAGGCAACCCCCCTTTTCGTTAGTTGCACCACAACATGTAGCCTCGATTAGCTAGTTATTTCTTATTAAATGTGAAGTATAGTCTCCTTCCCAGTGTTAGTATGTGTTGAGGCAGGTAAGTAAGGGTAGGCCTCATTGGGCCTGGAATGCCATGTGCTGGGCCTAGGACAAGTCGAGGAGGCCCGAGGGAGGAGCCGGAGGGCGTGGCTGGTAAGCAGCAAACAGCCAATGGGAGCTAAAGGGGAGTGGCCAATTATGGTGGCCAATGAGAGCTAAAGGGGAGTGGCCAGCAACGGCAGCCAATGAAAACTAAGGGGAGTAACTGATGAGGGGCTATCACGACACGTGACCCCCGGCGTCCAGTGGAGGCCCGTGGAACATTCTAGTGGGGCTCCGGGGGGGATATAAGACCCGGCCCGGACCCTCGAACTAGCTCTCTGCTGCCCCCCGTTCTCCCTGGCTCTGGTCTCTCTGCTGCCCCCGTTCTCCCTGGCTCTGGTCTCTTGCCCTCGCTCTCTTGGGATTCAGGCTCTCGCAGGACGATCTCTCTCGTGGCCCTGTACTCCGGCGATCTCCCTGCCTGCACTCCCTGCACGTGCGCTTTTGCCTCGCTGACTTCGGGACACGCTGTGTGGATTGCCGTTCATGCACGACTGATGCCGACGTCCCTGCCGCGAACATCCTCGAGGGGAAACGCCCAACGAGCCGTCCGGGGCGAACTGCACTAATCGGCCGTGCTTTGAGTGCGTCCGCTTCTTCCTCCCCTTCCCCGAGCGAGTCAAAGGGCCCTTGTCTGGGAAAAGGAAGTAAGGACTGTTAAGTTTCTCTTCTGTGTCCCTTTTCTCTCACCAGTGTACATTTTGTGAATAAACCTGTGCTCGTTTCCAACTTGGCCGTTTACGTCGCTTCACCATTGGCCTCACATTGCACGAGATAAAACCGCTCGATCGGGTTTATAGTGATGAACGGCACGGGTTACGCGACACGCAAACCGCTCGGGCGTATCAGACCAGCGTGACTCGTGTGAGGTCCAGCCCCCGTCCTCGCAGTGGCGTGTGTATCGAAAGTACCCGGGTCATGACTGGAAACCCTTCCACGCGCTCGCTGCGGGTTTGGCGGCTGGAATTGTTCAGCAATCCGCCCCCATGAGTGTAGAGTGGGTAGCGGCCTCGTGGACTTGAAGCACGAGGGGGAGCAGGGCTTAATCCCCCCTCAGTACGTCGACGGGCTCGAGATCCGCAACAGTATTATTTCTTGTAGAATGAAGCTTTGTTTCTGTTTTGGTAGGTGAGGTTGGCAATGCAGCGAGGATGACCCTGGTGTTAAACATGATCCTGGGAAGCTTTGTGGCGTCCCTTGCAGAAGGTTTCTCTCTGGCTCAGCACTGCGGCCTGTCACAGCATACTTTGCTTGAGGTGCTTTCGGCAGGTCCAACAGCCTGTGCTCTGGTGGAACAAAAAGGCCAAGGTGTGCCAACTAATTACATCATTTAAATTGATCAGAAACACCCACTCCTTATGGGAGCGGTCCAGGGGTAAAAATGTTCTTAATCTTATTGCCAATTATTATTACTATAATTACTGTTCATATTATTGTTATCAATATTATTTTGTAATAATGTTAATATTATTATGCTATTATTGTAATGAGTTGTTGTTGTCACTTTTTTGTTTTTTTTTACGCTAAAGGCTTTGGTCATGGACTGTATAGTCATCTCCACATCAAGGCCTTGAATGAAACAAACAAAAAAAAAAACTGAAGAAATAGTAAAGTAAAGAAAACGAAAAATAATCAGTTTTTTTAGAACTGGAAAACCTGCCTTTTGAAAAGGGGAAGGTAAAAGCTGTTCGGAAAGACATGAGAAGCAAAATAATTCCAGAGCGGAGCGGTGAAGGGAAAGGGGCAAACACAACGGCCAATTCTGAGTTGCAACAGCCACACAACAATCACATGACGTAGTGGTGGCTTGCCGAATATTTTGTGGTCTAGTTAATGGCGGAGGTGTACAAGCAGCCAGTTCTTAGGAGCAGAAACTGAATTGATATATATATATATATATATAGATATACTACTGTGTTCAAAAAGTATCCGACCTTTATTTTTCGTGCGTAAAAAAAAAGAAGCTAGGGGAGGCGTTGATTGGTGCACGTATGTAGGCGATCCTAATGCGCACGCGTGAATTTTTTCCCACCTGCAGAAGCTGTCATTCGACGGCAGACCGCCGATGAGTGAGGACATGTAAGTGAGCGCCGTCGGATTTTCGTTTTTGACAAAATGACGGAAAAACTTGAACAACGCTACTGCATCAAATTTTGTGTAAAGCTTGGCGATTCCCAAGTGGAAACGATCCGCAAGATTCAACACCGTTCATTCCATTATGAAGGAGGATTTGGGCTTCAGGAGAATCTCAGCGAAGTTCGTACCAAAGCTGCTAACGATTGAGCAGAAGCAACTCCGTTTGGAGATCGCACAGGACATGCTGGAGACTGTGAACAGCGATCCCAGCTTCCTCAACACAGTGATCACTGGCGATGAGTCCTGGGTTTATGGGTACGACCCAGAAACCAAGTTGCAGTTTTGATGCAAGTTTGATGAAACACAAAATTTGATGCAGTAGCGTTGTTCAAGTTTTTCCGTCATTTTGTCAAAAACGAAAATCCGACGGTGCTCACTTACATGTCCTCACTCATCGGCGGTCTGCCGTCGAATGACCGCTTCTGCAGGTGGGAAAAAATTCACGCGTGCGCATTAGGATCGCTTACATACGTGCACCAATCAACGCCTCCCTAGCTTCTTTTTTTTTACGCACGAAAAATAAAGGTCGGATACTTTTTGAACACACTACGTAGAAAAGGAAAAGAGACCACATTGCGGCATAATTCAAGCCAGTTGAGTTTTTTGGTCACATTGGGAGAGTTAATAAGTCGGATTGCTTCAGACTCGATTCTGTGAAATATGTCGAGCTATAACCTCACCAGATGTGAGAGCAATCTCCACGTAAGGACAAGTCAATCCTTTAATTAGAGCAACTGTTTAGATGAGAATAGTCTACGACATCTGAAGAGGACTCCCAGTTTGTTCAAGGCACACTCAGCTATTTGTAGAACGGGAGGTTTCCAAGATATGCAGTACTTAGGGTACAGTAATACCAGGTATGGATGTTCATTGTATTGAGTGGTAAAATTGTGGAGCCTTCAAATTAAATGGGAAAGTTGAGAAGAGTTTTAGCAAAGAAATAGGAAGAAATTGACTTTTAGAAGCATGAAACTTTGTAAATGAAGAGATGATAAATTAAATCCCACAAATGCCGAGTACAGAGGAGGAACCAGAAATTCTTCGAGAAGAGGCAATCCAGTGCTTTAAAGAGGCCGACTGAAGGAAAAGCACCAGACTACGACAGTGTAACAGCTGAATAACTGAAAGCTTCCGGTGAAATAGGTATTGACATAATCTACCATTTGTGTAAGTTGGTGGAAGAGTGAAGTATTTCCAGACGACTGGGTAAAGCCATCATTACCCCCACATACAACAAGTACAAAAAGTTTTAATTAAAACAAAAGCCGCGTCGATGTTACACAATGCCTAGATGCAGCTGTGCCTATAACGTCGATGTTATAGGCACAGGACATTCCTATTGATTCGATTACTTGATGTTATTTTTGTGCAAAGTGAAAATATATCTCGGCAATTTCCCATGTGTGCCGACGAATTTTTAATATATCTCGGCATTTTCCCGTCTATTTCAGGCGGTGTATGACTGACCATGCCACGATTTAAAAAAAAAAAATCTCGGCAATTTCCCGTGTGTGGCGACACGTGAACGAAGCTATGCTCCTCTCTCCACATTATTGTGACGACGTATAAATTAAATATTTCATCGCGACGATTGTCATCAAATGGACGAATTTTTAATATATCTCGGCATTTTCCCGTCTGTTATTTCGGGCGGTGTATGACTGACCATGCCGCGATTTAAAAAAAAAAAATCTCAATGGACTTGAAGTTACAGGCCTTTGAGAATTCATTTCGTTCTATAAAGGGCAACTTTCATCGGATTTTCTTCACGTTTTTTTTCAACCGAGTCTAAAACTATGTTAGCGACTGAAAAATGAAATGATATATCGAATTTGATTTGAAAGAAAACTGTGTGAGAGAGCAAGACACCACGGGCCTACAAAACAGGCCTCAAAGCTATGCGAGTTAATAAAATGGTGGATATTTGTTTATATGAAGCCTCTCCCAGAATGGGTGGAGCTATGGTTCCCAGAATGGGTGGAGCTTTGAGGTTTTGTCTTCTCTGCAAGAACAAGAAGAAGAAGAAGAAGAAGAACAAGAAGAACAACAACAACAACAGCAGAGGGCACTCTATGAGCAGCGTCTTGCGACGCGGCTAAAAACAAGGAAAAAGCTAAATTGTGAGAACTACAGAGGCATCAGCTTCCTGAATCATGCAGGGAAATTCTTAACAACCACTATTATTCATAGAAGAATGATGAAGAAATTAGAAGAAATACTTGATGAAGCGCAAGCTGCATTTCACGCAGGAAGATCAACAGCTGATCCATGACTCGCATGAAGACAAATAATAGAAAAATACCTGAAATGAACAAGGATGTGCATTGCTGTTGTTTAAACCTAAAAAAAGTGCTCGACTCTGTGAGCAACGTGGCTTATGGAGGACACGGAAATGACGACTTCCTGATTAAAATCACCAAGCTACTTCAGGTACACTACAGCAAGCAAAAGAGGGTAGTAGTAGTGATGAGAGATCCCTATTAAAATCACCAAGCTACTTCAGGTACTCCACAGCAAATGAAAGAGGGGAGTAGTAGTGATTAGAGATCCCCATTAAAATCACCAAGCTACTTCAGGTACTCCACAGCAAATGAAAGAGGGTAGTAGTAGTGATGAGAGATCCCTATTAAAATCACCAAGCTACTTCAGGTACTCCACAGAAAATGAAAGAGGGGAGTAGTAGTGATTAGAGATCCCCATTAAAATCACCAAGCTACTTCAGGTACCCCACGGCAAATGAAAGAGGGTAGTAGTCGTGATTAGAGATCCCGATTAAAATCACCAAGCTACTTCAGGTACTCCACAGCAAATGAAAGAGGGTAGTAGTAGTGATGAGAGATCCCGATTAAAATCACCAAGCTACTTCAGGTACTCTATGGCAAGTGAAAGAGGGTAGTAGTAGTGATTAGAGATCCCCATTAAAATCACCAAGCTACTTAAGGTACTCTATGGCAAGTGAAAGAGGGTAGTAGTAGTGATTAGAGATCCCTATTAAAATCACCTTGCTACTTCAGGTACCCTACGGCAAGTGAAAGAGGGTAGTAGTAGTGATTAGAGATCCCCATTAAAATCACCAAGCTACTTCAGGTACCCTACAGCAAGTGAAAGAGGGTAGTAGTCGTGATGAGAGATCCCGATTAAAATCACCAAGCTACTTCAGGTACTCCACAGCAAGTGAAAGAGGGTAGTAGTAGTGATGAGAGATCCCCATTAAAATCACCAAGCTACTTCATGTACACTATAGCAAGCGAAAGAGGGTAGTCGTAGTGATTAGAGATCCCCATTAAAATCACCAAGCTACTTCAGGTACCCTACAGCAAGTGAAAGAGGGTAGTAGTAGTGATGAGAGATCCCCATTAAAGTCACCAAGCTACTTCAGGTACACTACAGCAAGCGAAAGAGGGTAGTCGTAGTGATTAGAGATCCCTATTAAAATCACCAAGCTACTTCAGGTACCCCACAGAAAGTGAAAGAGGGTTGTAGTAGTGATGAGAGATCCCCATTAAAATCACCAAGCTACTTCAGGTACACTACAGCAAGCGAAAGAGGGTAGTAGTAGTGATGAGAGATCCCCATTAAAATCACCAAGCTACTTCAGGTACCTTACAGCAAGTGAAAGAGGGTAGTAGTAGTGATTAGAGATCCCCATTAAAATCACCAAGCTACTTCAGGTACTCCACAGCAAATGAAAGAGGGTAGTAGTAGTGATGAGAGATCCCCATTAAAATCACCAAGCTACTTCAGGTACCCTACAGCAAATGAAAGAGGGTAGTAGTAGTGATTAGAGATCCCCATTAAAATCACCAAGGTACTTCAGGTACCCTACAGCAAATGAAAGAGGGTAGTAGTAGTGATTAGAGATCCCCATTAAAATCACCAAGCTACTTCAGGTACTCCACAGCAAATGAAAGAGGGTAGTAGTAGTGATGAGAGATCCCCATTAAAATCACCAAGCTACTTCAGGTACACTACAGCAAGTGAAAGAGGGTAGTAGTAGTGATTAGAGATCCCCATTAAAATCACCAAGCTACTTCAAGTACCCTACAGCAAGTGAAAGAGGGTAGTAGTAGTGATGAGAGATCCCGATTAAAATCACCAAGCTACTTCAGGTACTCTACAGCAAATGAAAGAGGGTAGTAGTAGTGATTAGAGATCCCCATTAAAATCACCAAGCTACTTCAGGTACCCTACAGCAAGTGAAAGAGGGTAGTAGTAGTGATGAGAGATCCCTATTAAAATCACCAAGCTACTTCAGGTACTCCACAGCAAATGAAAGAGGGTAGTAGTAGTGATTAGAGATCCCCATTAAAATCACCAAGCTACTTCAGGTACCCTACAGCAAGTGAAAGAGGGTAGTAGTAGTGATGAGAGATCCCGATTAAAATCACCAAGCTACTTCAGGTACTCTACAGCAAATTAAAGAGGGTAGTAGTCGTGATTAGAGATCCCCATTAAAATCACCAAGCTACTTCAGGTACCCTACAGCAAATGAAAGAGGGTAGTAGTAGTGATTAGAGATCCCCATTAAAATCACCAAGCTACTTCAGGTACCCGACAGCAAATGAAAGAGGGTAGTAGTCGTGATTAGAGATCCCGATTAAAATCACCAAGCTACTTCAGGTACACTACAGCAAGTGAAAGAGGGTAGTAGTAGTGATGAGAGATCCCCATTAAAGTCACCAAGCTACTTCAGGTACACTACAGCAAGTGAAAGAGGGTCGTAGTAGTGATGAGAGATCCCCATTAAAATCACCAAGCTACTTCAGGTACTCCACAGCAAGTGAAAGAGGGTAGTAGTAGTGATGAGAGATCCCCATTAAAATCACCAAGCTACTTCAGGTACACTACAGCAAGTGAAAGAGGGTAGTAGTAGTGATGAGAGATCCCTATTAAAATCACCAAGCTACTTCAGGTACACTACAGCAAGTGAAAGAGGGCAGTCGTAGTGATTAGAGATTCCCATTAAAATCACCAAGCTACTTCAGGTACTTCACAGAAAGTGAAAGAGGGTAGTAGTACTGATGTGAAATCCCTATTAAAATCACCAAGCTACTTCAGGTACTCCACAGCAAGTGAAAGAGGGTAGTAGTAGTGATGTGAAATCCCTTTTAAAATCACCAAGCTACTTCAGGTACACTACTGCAAGTGAAAGAGGGTAGTAGTAGTGATGAGAGATCCCTATTAAAATCACCAAGCTACTTCAGGTACCCTACAGCAAGCGAAAGAGGGTTGTAGTAGTGATTAGAGATTCCTTTTAAAATCACCAAGCTACTTCAGGTACTCCACAGCAAGTGAAAGAGGGTAGTAGTAGTGATGAGAGATCCCGATTAAAATCACCAAGCTACTTCAGGTACTCCACAGCAAGTGAAAGAGGGTAGTAGTAGTGATGAGAGATCCCTATTAAAATCACCACCTACTTCAGGTACTCCACAGCAAGTGAAAGAGGGTAGTCGTAGTGATTAGAGATCCCGATTAAAATCACCAAGCTACTTCAGGTACTCCACAGCAAGTGAAAGAGGGTAGTAGTAGTGATGAGAGATCCCTATTAAAATCACCAAACTACTTCAGGTACTCCACAGCAAGTGAAAGAGGGTAGTAGTAGTGATGAGAGATCCCCATTAAAATCACCAAACTACTTCAGGTACCCCACAGCAAGCGAAAGAGGGTAGTAGTAGTTATGAGAGATCCCCATTAAAATCACCAAACTACTTCAGGTACCCCACAGCAAGCGAAAGAGGGTAGTGGTAGTGATGAGAGATCCCCATTAAAATCACCAAGCTACTTCAGGTACTCCACAGCAAGTGAAAGAGGGTAGTGGTAGTGATAGATCCCCATTAACATCACGAAGCTACTTCAGGTACTCCACAGCAAGTGAAAGAGGGTAGTAGTAGTGATGAGAGATCCCCATTAAAATCACCAAGCTACTTCAGGTACTCCACAGCAAGTGAAAGAGGGTAGTAGTAGTGATTAGTGATCCCTATTAAAATCACCAAGCTACTTCAGGTAGTGTACAGCAAGTGAAAGAGGGTAGTAGTAGTGATGAGAGATCCCCATTAAAATCACCAAGCTACTTCAGGTACCCTACAGCAAGTGAAAGAGGGTAGTAGTAGTGATGAGAGATCCCCATTAAAATCACCAAGCTACTTCAGGTACTCCACAGCAAGTGAAAGAGGGTAGTAGTAGTGATGAGAGATCCCCATTAAAGTCACCAAGCTACTTCAGGTACACTACAGCAAGCGAAAGAGGGTAGTAGTAGGGATTAGAGATCCCGATTAAAATCACCAAGCTACTTCATGGTACGCTACATCAAGTGAAAGAGGGTAGTAGTAGTGATGAGAGATCCCTATTAAAATCACCAAGCTACTTCAGGTACCCTACAGCAAGCGAAAGAGGGTAGTAGTAGTGATGAGAGATCCCGATTAAAATCACCAAGCTACTTCAGGTACCCTACAGCAAGCGAAAGAGGGTAGTAGTAGTGATGAGAGATCCCGATTAAAATCACCAAGCTACTTCAGGTACCCTACAGCAAGTGAAAGAGGGTAGTAGTAGTGATGAGAGATCCCGATTAAAATCACCAACTACTTCAGGTACCCTACAGGAAGTGAAAGAGGGTAGTAGTAGTGATTAGAGATCCCCATTAAAATCACCAAGCTACTTCAGGTACCCTACAGCAAGTGAAAGAGGGTAGTAGTAGTGATTAGAGATCCCCATTAAAATCACCAAGCTACTTCAGGTACACTACAGCAAGTGAAAGAGGGTAGTAGTAGTGATTAGAGATCCCCATTAAAATCACCAAGCTACTTCAGGTACTCCACAGCAAGTGAAAGAGGGTAGTAGTAGTGATTAGAGATCCCCATTAAAATCACCAAGCTACTTCAGGTAATCTACAGCAAGCGAAAGAGGGTAGTAGTGATGAGAGATCCCTGTTAAAATCACCAAGCTACTTCAGGTACTCTACAGCAAGTGAAAGAGGGTAGTAGTAGTGATTAGAGATCCCTGTTAAAATCACCAAGCTACTTCAGGTACCCTACAGAAAGTGAAAGAGGGTAGTAGTAGTGATTAGAGATCCCGATTAAAATCACCAAGCTACTTCAGGTACCCAACAGAAAGTGAAAGAGGGTAGTAGTAGTGATGAGAGATCCCAATTAAAATCACCAAGCTACTTCAGGTACCCTACAGAAAGTGATAGAGGGTAGTAGTAGTGATTAGAGATCCCGATTAAAATCACCGAGCTACTTCAGGTACCCTACAGCAAGTGAAAGAAGGTAGTAGTAGTGATGAGAGATCCCGATTAAAATCACCAAGCTACTTCAGGTACACTACAGCAAGTGAAAGAGGGTAGTAGTAGTGATGAGAGATCCCGATTAAAATCACCAAGCTACTTCAGGTACCCTACAGCAAGTGAAAGAGGGTAGTAGTCGTGATGAGAGATCCCGATTAAAATCACCAAGCTACTTCAGGTACCCTACAGCAAGTGAAAGAGGGTAGTAGTAGTGATTAGAGATCCCCATTAAAATCACCAAGCTACTTCAGGTACACTACAGCAAGTGAAAGAGGGTCGTAGTAGTGATGAGAGATCCCCATTAAAATCGCCAAGCTACTTCAGGTACTCTACAGCAAGTGAAAGAGGGTAGTAGTTGTTGTGGAAAACCAATCAGGTCCACACAACTTTAGTCCAACTTGTGGTTTAATTCCATTTAGATCATGACATCATCCTGTAATGCAGGAAATGCAATAAGTATACGATGTGGCATCACATGGGACCATTCATAACATTCAATGCAAGCAAGCTGGATATTCTATGCTGGCGTACCGTTAGCGAGTCTACCAGATGTAACGTGTCACAGGAGAAGTCCCGGAGCACCGTCCGCAGCAGCGGGTCTTATAGTCACGCCCCTAGCGGTGTCAACGAGCAGCGAGCATCACCCCCGGGTTCAGTACGAATACGATTTCACTACATTCTCCCCCCCGTCAGAATTATACGGCGGTGCGGCTAGAAGCGAGCGAGCGTCAGCACGAACAGGGTACGGAACATCAGTCGACCCAACCGTATCGGGCCGGGCGGCGAATTTCTCTGCCAGCACGCGTCCGAAATTCCCCGGGTACGGCATCACGTATCCCTGTGTCCCCGGCGTCGGAGGCGCCATCAGGGTCGGGTGACGAAGGGGGTAACTCCAAGTCGTCGGGCCCAGGTAGACCCGGCGAGGGGAGAGTCGGTAGACTTTCGGCGATGGGAGCGTCGGGAGAGGCCATAGTCTCATAGATGGGTTCGGTCAGTCCATCCGATTCCCTACTCAGGTCGGTGACCCCGCAAGGGGCAAGGTGACGGACGGAGACAGTAGTCTCACGGCCATCAGTCGTCATCACACGAGCATGCTCAGGATTAGCCTGGAGAATCTGCACTTTGTCCACTAGGGGGTCGTACTTGCTCGCGCGAACCGCCCGTTTAAGGTAGGCCGGCCCGGGCCCAGCAAGCCAACTGGGCAAAGACCGTATACACCCCGTGCTCCTGGGGTGGTGGAAAAGTCACTCGTGGGGAGTTTGGTTGGTTGCCCTACACAGGAGAGCCCTGATCGAGTTCAACGCCGCAGGTAGCGACCAAGCCCATTTATCGAGGCCCCGGCCGAGGGTCCGAAGGTTGAGCATGACGGCCCTCCAGATTATCCCGTTGAAGCGTTCGATCTGCCCATTAGCCTGGGGTCTGTACGGCGTGGTGTAACTAGAAGCAATGTTATTTTGGAGCAGATAGCCGCGCACCTCCTGAGACAAGAAGACCGCACCCCGGTCGGTATGGACATAGGCCGGGTACCCGAACATTGAGAACAAGTTCTGTAAGCATCGCATCACCGTGGCAGCAGTCATGTCCGCGCACGTATAAGCAAAGGGGAATCGCGAGTACTCATCGACGATAGTGAGCAGATAGCGAGAGCCGCTCGACACCGGCAATGGGCCCTTGAAATCCATCGCCAAGCGTTCCCACGGCCGCGTAGCCTTAACCAGAGTCCCCATGGGAGGGTTATAGAAACGCGGTTTGATTTCCGCGCAGATAGCGCAGTCGCGACAGATACGGCGGATATCGTCAATCGAGTATGGGAGATTGCCACGCCGCACAAAATGAGCGAAACGCGTTACGCCGGGATGGCCCGCAGTGGCATGCAGCACCCGTAGGCCCTCCAAAGAGGTGATACCCGCGCATGTAGCCGGTCGTGATAAGGCATCGGCGGCCCGGTTATCCTTCCCCGGGCGGTATTTGATGGTGTAACAGAAGTCGGCGAGTTCGATACGCCAGCGAGTGATTTTCTCATTCTTAATGCGCTGGGCGTGTAAGGTGTCGTACATGAACGCAACGCTTTGCTGGTCCGTGATGATTTGGAAGCACCGCCCGAGTAAGTACGGGCGCCATCGCCGAATAGACTCGACGATCGCATACGCTTCCTTTTCGACGGACGAGTGTCTCCGCTCAGCAGTGTTAAGAGTCCGTGAAAAGAAAGCCACGGGACGCCCCCCTTGGGAGAGGGTCGCCGCGATGGCCTGATCCGAGGCGTCACTTTCGAGGACGAAAGAGCCGCTCTCGTCGATTGTCGCCACGGCGGCTCGGGCGATGTCGGCCTTAAGGCCTTCAAAGGCCGCCAATGCGGCCGGACTCAGTGGGAAGGTGTCGCAGGCCACGAGGGGGCGAAGTTTCGCGGAGAAATTTTGCACCCATTTGGAGTAATGGGCGAATAGCCCGAGGGCGCACTTCAGGGACGCCCGATCACAGGGAGGGGCCATGTCGAGCAAAGGTCGCAGACGCTCCTTATCCGGAGCGACAGAGCCATGGGTCACGGTGTACCCCAGAAGATCTATCGTGCGTAGGGAGTATTGGCACTTATCCTCGTTCATAGTTAAGTGATACCTCTGCGCGACCTCATGGAAGCGCTTCAGATTAGCATCATGGTGCCCTTGGTCATATGCACAAACCGTAAGATTATCGAGGTAGACGAAAACATCGGTTAAGTGCTCCCGCGCAATGAGGTCATCCATGGCCCTCTGGAAAGAAGCGACCCCGTTCGTTACCCCAAAAGGCAATCGCGTAAATTGGTACAACCGCTGCCCCGACTCAAAAGCGGTATAGATACGATCCGCCCTAGAGATAGGGATCTGGTGGTACGCACTACGGAGATCGAGAGTGCTATAGACCGAATACTGGGACACCTGTTGCACCAGCGCGTCCATCCCCGGAAGGGGGTAGGCATCCAGCTGTGTAAAGCGGTTAATCGTTTGGGAATAGTCGATTACCATGCGTCTGCGGTGGGCCTCGCTGCGCACCACCAAGACCTGGGCGCGCCACGGCGACCTGCTAGGTTCTATGATGCCGTCTTTCAAGAGCTGAGCCGTTGCGTCCGCAATGAATTGCATGTCTGCGCGAGAGTAGCGCCGTGATTTCACCGCGACAGGGGTGCAGTCGGAGGTTAGATTGGGGAACAGCGAAAGCGGCTGGATGTCCATTTGCGCTAGGGCGCACACCGCAAGCGCGTCGTCCGCCCCCACAACAAGCGTGTCAGGCCCACCAAACTCCATTACCAGACGTCCATGCAGCTTAAGAAAATCGTGTCCTAACAGAATATCAGCACATAAAGCGGGTAAAACCATAAGGTGTACATCAGGAAAAACCCGTCCCTTTAGCACGAGTTTCAATCGGCATTCCCCCTTCGTGCTGAGTCGAAGCCCCTGGGAAGCCATGAAGATCCGTCTCGTAGACCTCCAGATCCGCCATCCATGCCTGAGCACAAGTCGCTGGTCGATAAAACTATCCGTAGACCCTGTATCCACCAAGGCCCGAACACAATGGCCTTCGACCATGAGGGGAATAAGGGCTTGAGCCAGGCCAGACGAGGCTGCTGGGAGTGGGACTGAACCCCCCGAATGGGTCGGACAAGCCTCGCGGGTGGATCCTATGCCAGCAGCAGTTTTGCGGTCGTGGCCGGAGTATGCGTTGTCCATGGGGAATCCATTAATGCCATCAGAGGGCTTTCCCAAGCATTCCGGTGTTTCGCGATTCAAAATCTGACAATTCTGACGGGAAAAGGCCTCCGTAGTATTTGAAAACGCCTTTTGACACTTTTGGCAGGAAAAGGCCTCCGTAGTATTCGAAATCGCCTTTTCCGGGGTGAGGGCCACCATTAGCTCGTGGACGACACGAGGAGAACGTTCCGCTGGGGCTTGGCGAGGCTTCAAAGCCCCTGGCGTGGCCCGGAGTGTGGTCAAGGACACGTACTTCGTGCCCGATTGAGGATGAGACTGTGGTGGCTGTCCGGTGACGCCCGCCAAGGACGTCTGAGCGCCCAGGGGCCCGCAGAGAGGGGCCCTCCCCTTCGAAGACGGATAAGGCGCCGGGTTTCGGGCTCGGCTCGCAGGCTCCGCAATGAGCCCATTCAAGGTCGCCGCGACCGCGCGACCGCGACCGCGCGATTCAATGAGCCGCGAGCCGCGTGCTGTTTTCCTGCACACTTTCGCGTAATGCCCCTTTTGCGAGCACAAATGGCATATAGCGTCTCGTGCCGGACACACCGGCCGGGCATGGCGTGGCCCCCCACAGAAAAAGCATGCGGCCCCGCGTAAGGCCTTGGGTCTGGTCGTAGCGGCAGCCGTCAGGACTGGGTCTTCCTCCGGAGCATCCCGGAGTTCCGCGAGCAGGTCCACGTCCTCGGCGGTAGCACTCTCCGGCCGGGCGTGTAGTGTAGTGCCCGCCAAGAGGCGCGTGCGATCATAGGTGTTCGATTGCATCCGCGCTTCGGTGTATACTTTCCCTTGCTCGAGTGCCGTAGCGAAGGTCAGGTTGGTCTTCTCTAAGAGCTTGAGCCTTAGTTCCTGGGAGGAGACCCCTGCAATGAAGGCATCTAAAAGAAGATCATCCTGAGCCTGCGCGGGAGTCCGTGGCTCCTTGATGCTGTCCAGCAAGAGCTGCCGGAGCTCCTGGGCATAGTGGTCCATCGCCTCGTTGGGTTGCTGACGTCGCGTTAGCAGCAAATATCGTGCATACACCGGGCTTTTTTCCTTTATGTACAGCCGTTTGAGCTCCGCGATCGAGAGGTCATACGTCGCGAATTGAGCGATGGAATTGTACACCTTGTAGTCGATTTTTGAATGAAGCGTTGCTAGCTTCGCGGCAGCCGTCGGCGCGGTCTCAGGCTCCTCGAAATGATTCTCCAATGTTCTGAGCCAGTGCTTCAGTTGCAAGCCACCATCCGGGGCTTGCGGGTCGGCGCAGAATACGGCAACCGCCAGCGTCTTGTTGCCAGCCATGTCGGTAGATATAAATGGAATTAAGTGTTGTGGAAAACCAATCAGGTCCACACAACTTTAGTCCAACTTGTGGTTTAATTCCATTTAGATCATGACATCATCCTGTAATGCAGGAAATGCAATAAGTATACGATGTGGCATCACATGGGACCATTCATAACATTCAATGCAAGCAAGCTGGATATTCTATGCTGGCGTACCGTTAGCGAGTCTACCAGATGTAACGTGTCACAGGAGAAGTCTCGGAGCACCGTCCGCAGCAGCGGGTCTTATAGTCACGCCCCTAGCGGTGTCAACGAGCAGCGAGCATCACCCCCGGGTTCAGTACGAATACGATTTCACTACAGTAGAGTGATTAGAGATCCCGATTAAAATCACCAAGCTACTTCAGGTACCCAACAGAAAGTGAAAGAGGGTAGTAGTAGTGATTAGAGATCCCGATTAAAATCACCAAGCTACTTCATGTACGCTACAGCAAGTGAAAGAGGGTCGTAGTAGTGATGAGAGATCCCCATTCAAATCACCAAGCTACTTCAGGTACTCCACAGCAAGTGAAAGAGGGTAGTAGTAGTGATGAGAGATCCCCATTAAAATCACCAAGCTACATCAGGTACTCCACAGCAAGTGAAAGAGGGTCGTAGTAGTGATGAGAGATCCCTATTAAAATCACCAAGCTACTTCAGGTACTCCACAGCAAGTGAAAGAGGGTAGTAGTAGTGATTAGAGATCCCCATTAAAATCACCAAGCTACTTCAGGTACTCCACAGCAAGTGAAAGAGGGTAGTAGTAGTGATTAGAGATCCCTATTAAAATCACCAAGCTACTTCAGGTACACTACAGCAAGTGAAAGATGGTAGTAGTAGTGATGAGAGATCCCTATTAAAATCACCAAGCTACTTCAGGTACTCCACAGCAAGTGAAAGAGGGTAGTAGTAGTAGTGATGAGAGATCCCTATTAAAATCACCAAGCTACTTCAGGTACTCCACAGCAAGTGAAAGAGGGTAGTAGTTGTGATTAGAGATCCCGATTAAAATCACCAAGCTACTTCAGGTACTCCACAGCAAGTGAAAGAGGGTAGTAGTAGTAGTGATGAGAGATCCCTATTAAAATCACCAAGCTACTTCAGGTACTCCACAGCAAGTGAAAGAGGGTAGTAGTAGTGATGAGAGATCCCTATTAAAATCACCAAGCTACTTCAGGTACTCCACAGCAAGTGAAAGAGGGTAGTAGTAGTAGTGATGAGAGATCCCGATTAAAATCACCAAGCTACTTCAGGTACTCCACAGCAAGTGAAAGAGGGTAGTAGTAGTGATTAGAGATCCCTATTAAAATCACCAAGCTACTTCAGGTACTCCACAGCAAGTGAAAGAGGGTAGTAGTAGTAGTGATGAGAGATCCCTATTAAAATCACCAAGCTACTTCAGGTACTCCACAGCAAGTGAAAGAGGGTAGTAGTAGTAGTGATTAGAGATCCCTATTAAAATCACCAAGCTACTTCATGTACGCTACAGCAAGTGAAAGAGGGTCGGAGTAGTGATGAGAGATCCCCATTCAAATCACCAAGCTACTTCATGTACGCCACAGCAAGTGAAAGAGGGTCGTAGTAGTGATGAGAGATCCCCATTCAAATCACCAAGCTACTTCAGGTACTCCACAGCAAGTGAAAGAGGGAAGTAGTAGTGATGAGAGATCCCCATTAAAATCACCAAGCTACTTCAGGTATTCTACAGCAAGTGAAAGAGGGTAGTAGTAGTGATTAGAGATCCCCATTAAAATCACCAAGCTACTTCAGGTACTCCACAGCAAGTTAAAGAGGGTAGTAGTAGTGATTAGAGATCCCCATTAAAATCACCAAGCTACTTCAGGTACTCCACAGCAAGTGAAAGAGGGTCGTAGTAGTGATTAGAGATCCCTATTAAAATCACCAAGCTACTTCAGGTACTCCACAGCAAGTGAAAGAGGGTAGTAGTCGTGATTAGAGATCCCTGTTAAAATCACCAAGCTACTTCAGGTACTCCACAGCAAGTGAAAGAGGGTAGTAGTCGTGATTAGAGATCCCCTTTAAAATCACCAAGCTACTTCAGGTACACTACAGCAAGCGAAAGAGGGTAGTAGTAGTGATTAGAGATCCCTATTAAAATCACCAAGCTACTTCAGGTACCCTACAGCAAGTGAAAGATGGTAGTAGTAGTGATGAGAGATCCCTATTAAAATCACCAAGCTACTTCAGGTACTCCACAGCAAGTGAAAGATGGTAGTAGTAGTGATGAGAGATCCCCATTAAAATCACCAAGCTACTTCAGGTACTCTACAGCAAGTGAAAGAGGGTTGTAGTCGTGATTAGAGATCCCCATTAAAATCACCAAGCTACTTCAGGTACTCCACAGCAAGTGGAAGAGGGTTGTAGTCGTGATTAGAGATCCCCATTAAAATCACCAAGCTACTTCAGGTACTCCACAGCAAGTGAAAGAGGGTTGTAGTCGTGATTAGAGATCCCCATTAAAATCACCAAGCTACTTCAGGTACACTACAGCAAGTGAAAGATGGTAGTAGTAGTGATGAGAGATCCCTATTAAAATCACCAAGCTACTTCAGGTACCCTACAGCAAGTGAAAGAGGGTAGTAGTAGTGATTAGAGATCCCTATTAAAATCACCAAGCTACTTCAGGTACCCTACAGCAAGTGAAAGATGGTAGTAGTAGTGATGAGATATCCCGATTAAAATCACCAAGCTACTTCAGGTACTCTACAGCAAGCGAAAGAGGGTAGTAGTAGTGATTAGAGATCCCGATTAAAATCACCAAGCTACTTCAGGTACTCCACAGCAAGTGAAAGAGGGTTGTAGTCGTGATGAGAGATCCCTATTAAAATCACCAAGCTACTTCAGGTACACTACAGCAAGTGAAAGAGGGTAGTAGTAGTGATGAAAGATCCCTATTAAAATCACCAAGCTACTTCAGGTACACTACAGCAAGTGAAAGAGGGTCGTAGTAGTGATGAGAGATCCCCATTAAAATCACCAAGCTACTTCAGGTACCCTACAGCAAGTGAAAGAGGGTAGTAGTAGTGATGAGAGATCCCGATTAAAATCACCAAGCTACTTCAGGTACTCTACAGCAAGCGAAAGAGGGTAGTAGTAGTAGTGATGAGAGATCCCCATTAAAATCACCAAGCTACTTCAGGTACCCTACAGCAAGTGAAAGAGGGTAGTAGTAGTGATGAGAGATCCCGATTAAAATCACCAAGCTACTTCAGGTACTCTACAGCAAGCGAAAGAGGGTAGTAGTAGTAGTGATGAGAGATCCCCATTAAAATCACCAAGCTACTTCAGGTACCCTACAGCAAGCGAAAGAGGGTCGTAGTAGTGATGAGAGATCCCGATTAAAATCACCAAGCTACTTCAGGTACCCTACAGCAAGCGAAAGAGGGTAGTAGTAGTGATGAGAGATTCCTATTAAAATCACCTAGCTACTTCAGGTACTCCACAGCAAGCGAAAGAGGGTCGTAGTAGTGATGAGAGATCCCTATTAAAATCACCAAGCTACTTCAGGTACCCTTCAGCAAGTGAAAGAGGGTCGTAGTAGTGATGAGAGATCCCTATTAAAATCACCAAGCTACTTCAGGTACCCTACAGCAAGCGAAAGATGGTAGTAGTAGTGATTAGAGATCCCTATTAAAATCACCAAGCTACTTCAGGTACGCTACAGCAAGTGAAAGAGGGTAGTAGTAGTGATGAGAGATCCCTATTAAAATCACCAAGCTACTTCAGGTACCCTACAGCAAGCGAAAGAGGGTAGTAGTAATGATTAGAGATCCCTATTAAAATCACCAAGCTACTTCAGGTACACTACAGCAAGTGAAAGAGGGTAGTAGTAGTGATGAGAGATCCCTATTAAAATCACCAAGCTACTTCAGGTACTCTACAGCAAGTGAAAGAGGGTCGTAGTAGTGATGAGAGATCCCTATTAAAATCACCAAGCTACTTCAGGTACCCTACAGCAAGTGGAAGAGGGTAGTAGTAGTGATTAGAGATCCCAATTAAAATCACCAAGCTACTTCAGGTACTCCACAGCAAGTGAAAGAGGGTAGTAGTAGTGATGAGAGATCCCCATTAAAATCACCAAGCTACTTCAGGTACTCCACAGCAAGTGAAAGAGGGTAGTAGTAGTGATGAGAGATCCCCATTAAAATCACCAAGCTACTTCAGGTACTCCACAGCAAGTGAAAGAGGGTAGTAGTAGTGATGAGAGATCCCTATTAAAATCACCAAGCTACTTCAGGTACTCCACAGCAAGTGAAAGAGGGTAGTAGTAGTGATGAGAGATCCCCATTAAAATCACCAAGCTACTTCAGGTACACTACAGCAAGCGAAAGAGGGTCGTAGTAGTGATGAGAGATCCCTATTAAAATCACCAAGCTACTTCAGGTACCCTACAGCAAGTGAAAGAGGGTAGTAGTAGTGATGAGAGATTCCTATTAAAATCACCTAGCTACTTCAGGTACTCCACAGCAAGCGAAAGAGGGTAGTAGTAGTGATGAGAGATCCCCATTAAAATCACCAAGCTACTTCAGGTACTCCACAGCAAGTGAAAGAGGGTCGTCGTAGTGATGAGAGATCCCCATTAAAATCACCAAGCTACTTCAGGTACTCCACAGCAAGTGAAAGAGGGTAGTAGTAGTGATGAGAGATCCCTATTAAAATCACCAAGCTACTTCAGGTACACTACAGCAAGTGAAAGAGGGTCGTAGTAGTGATGAGAGATCCCTATTAAAATCACCAAGCTACTTCAGGCACACTACAGCAAGTGAAAGAGGGTCGTAGTAGTGATGAGAGATCCCCATTAAAATCACCAAGCTACTTCAGGTACACTACAGCAAGTGAAAGAGGGTAGTAGTAGTGATGAGAGATCCCCATTAAAATCACCAAGCTACTTCAGGTACACTACAGCAAGTGAAAGAGGGTAGTAGTAGTGATGAGAGATCCCCATTAAAATCACCAAGCTACTTCAGGTACACTACAGCAAGTGAAAGAGGGTAGTAGTAGTGATTAGAGATCCCCATTAAAATCACCAAGCTACTTCAGGTACACTACAGCAAGCGAAAGAGGGTAGTAGTAGTGATTAGAGATCCCTATTAAAATCACCAAGCTACTTCAGGTACACTACAGCAAGCGAAAGAGGGTAGTAGTAGTAGTGATGAGAGATCCCCATTAAAATCACCAAGCTACTTCAGGTACACTACAGCAAGTGAAAGAGGGTAGTCGTAGTGATGAGAGATCCCCATTAAAATCACTAAGCTACTTCAGGTACACTACAGCAAGTGAAAGAGGGTAGTAGTAGTGATGAGAGATCCCCATTAAAATCACCAAGCTACTTCAGGTACACTACAGCAAGTGAAAGAGGGTAGTAGTAGTGATGAGAGATCCCCATTAAAATCACCAAGCTACTTCAGGTACCCTACAGCAAGTGAAAGAGGGTCGTAGTAGTGATGAGAGATCCCCATTAAAATCACCAACCTACTTCAGGTACACTACAGCAAGTGAAAGAGGGTCGTAGTAGTGATTAGAGATCCCTGTTAAAATCACCAAGCTACTTCAGGTACCCTACAGAAAGTGAAAGAGGGTAGTAGTGGTGATTAGAGATCCCGATTAAAATCACCAAGCTACTTCAGGTACCCAACAGAAAGTGAAAGAGGGTAGTAGTAGTGATGAGAGATCCCAATTAAAATCACCAAGCTACTTCAGGTACCCTACAGAAAGTGATAGAGGGTAGTAGTAGTGATTAGAGATCCCGATTAAAATCACCGAGCTACTTCAGGTACCCTACAGCAAGTGAAAGAAGGTAGTAGTAGTGATGAGAGATCCCGATTAAAATCACCAAGCTACTTCAGGTACACTACAGCAAGTGAAAGAGGGTAGTAGTAGTGATGAGAGATCCCGATTAAAATCACCAAGCTACTTCAGGTACCCTACAGCAAGTGAAAGAGGGTAGTAGTCGTGATGAGAGATCCCGATTAAAATCACCAAGCTACTTCAGGTACCCTACAGCAAGTGAAAGAGGGTAGTAGTAGTGATTAGAGATCCCCATTAAAATCACCAAGCTACTTCAGGTACACTACAGCAAGTGAAAGAGGGTCGTAGTAGTGATGAGAGATCCCCATTAAAATCGCCAAGCTACTTCAGGTACTCTACAGCAAGCGAAAGAGGGTAGTAGTAGTGATGGGAGATCCCTGTTAAAATCACCAAGCTACTTCAGGTACTCTACAGCAAGTGAAAGAGGGTAGTAGTTGTTGTGGAAAACCAATCAGGTCCACACAACTTTAGTCCAACTTGTGGTTTAATTCCATTTAGATCATGACATCATCCTGTAATGCAGGAAATGCAATAAGTATACGATGTGGCATCACATGGGACCATTCATAACATTCAATGCAAGCAAGCTGGATATTCTATGCTGGCGTACCGTTAGCGAGTCTACCAGATGTAACGTGTCACAGGAGAAGTCCCGGAGCACCGTCCGCAGCAGCGGGTCTTATAGTCACGCCCCTAGCGGTGTCAACGAGCAGCGAGCATCACCCCCGGGTTCAGTACGAATACGATTTCACTACATTCTCCCCCCCGTCAGAATTATACGGCGGTGCGGCTAGAAGCGAGCGAGCGTCAGCACGAACAGGGTACGGAACATCAGTCGACCCAACCGTATCGGGCCGGGCGGCGAATTTCTCTGCCAGCACGCGTCCGAAATTCCCCGGGTACGGCATCACGTATCACTGTGTCCCCGGCGTCGGAGGCGCCATCAGGGTCGGGTGACGAAGGGGGTAACTCCAAGTCGTCGGGCCCAGGTAGACCCGGCGAGGGGAGAGTCGGTAGACTTTCGGCGATGGGAGCGTCGGGAGAGGCCATAGTCTCATAGATGGGTTCGGTCGGTCCATCCGATTCCCTACTCAGGTCGGTGACCCCGCAAGGGGCAAGGTGACGGACGGAGACAGTAGTCTCACGGCCATCAGTCGTCATCACACGAGCATGCTCAGGATTAGCCTGGAGAATCTGCACTTTGTCCACTAGGGGGTCGTACTTGCTCGCGCGAACCGCCCGTTTAAGGTAGGCCGGCCCGGGCCCAGCAAGCCAACTGGGCAAAGACCGTATACACCCCGTGCTCCTGGGGTGGTGGAAAAGTCGCTCGTGGGGAGTTTGGTTGGTTGCCCTACACAGGAGAGCCCTGATCGAGTTCAACGCCGCAGGTAGCGACCAAGCCCATTTATCGAGGCCCCGGCCGAGGGTCCGGAGGTTGAGCATGACGGCCCTCCAGATTATCCCGTTGAAGCGTTCGATCTGCCCATTAGCCTGGGGTCTGTACGGCGTGGTGTAACTAGAAGCAATGTTATTTTGGAGCAGATAGCCGCGCACCTCCTGAGACAAGAAGACCGCACCCCGGTCGGTATGGACATAGGCCGGGTACCCGAACATTGAGAACAAGTTCTGTAAGCATCGCATCACCGTGGCAGCAGTCATGTCCGCGCACGTATAAGCAAAGGGGAATCGCGAGTACTCATCGACGATAGTGAGCAGATAGCGAGAGCCGCTCGACACCGGCAATGGGCCCTTGAAATCCATCGCCAAGCGTTCCCACGGCCGCGTAGCCTTAACCAGAGTCCCCATGGGAGGGTTATAGAAACGCGGTTTGATTTCCGCGCAGATAGCGCAGTCGCGACAGATACGGCGGATATCGTCAATCGAGTATGGGAGATTGCCACGCCGCACAAAATGAGCGAAACGCGTTACGCCGGGATGGCCCGCAGTGGCATGCAGCACCCGTAGGCCCTCCAAAGAGGTGATACCCGCGCATGTAGCCGGTCGTGATAAGGCATCGGCGGCCCGGTTATCCTTCCCCGGGCGGTATTTGATGGTGTAACAGAAGTCGGCGAGTTCGATACGCCAGCGAGTGATTTTCTCATTCTTAATGCGCTGGGCGTGTAAGGTGTCGTACATGAACGCAACGCTTTGCTGGTCCGTGATGATTTGGAAGCACCGCCCGAGTAAGTACGGGCGCCATCGCCGAATAGACTCGACGATCGCATACGCTTCCTTTTCGACGGACGAGTGTCTCCGCTCAGCAGTGTTAAGAGTCCGTGAAAAGAAAGCCACGGGACGCCCCCCTTGGGAGAGGGTCGCCGCGATGGCCTGATCCGAGGCGTCACTTTCGAGGACGAAAGAGCCGCTCTCGTCGATTGTCGCCACGGCGGCTCGGGCGATGTCGGCCTTAAGGCCTTCAAAGGCCGCCAATGCGGCCGGACTCAGTGGGAAGGTGTCGCAGGCCACGAGGGGGCGAAGTTTCGCGGAGAAATTTTGCACCCATTTGGAGTAATGGGCGAATAGCCCGAGGGCGCGCTTCAGGGACGCCCGATCACAGGGAGGGGCCATGTCGAGCAAAGGTCGCAGACGCTCCTTATCCGGAGCGACAGAGCCATGGGTCACGGTGTACCCCAGAAGATCTATCGTGCGTAGGGAGTATTGGCACTTATCCTCGTTCATAGTTAAGTGATACCTCTGCGCGACCTCAAGGAAGCGCTTCAGATTAGCATCATGGTGCCCTTGGTCATATGCACAAACCGTAAGATTATCGAGGTAGACGAAAACATCGGTTAAGTGCTCCCGCGCAATGAGGTCATCCATGGCCCTCTGGAAAGAAGCGACCCCGTTCGTTACCCCAAAAGGCAATCGCGTAAATTGGTACAACCGCTGCCCCGACTCAAAAGCGGTATAGATACGATCCGCCCTAGAGATAGGGATCTGGTGGTACGCACTACGGAGATCGAGAGTGCTATAGACCGAATACTGGGACACCTGTTGCACCAGCGCGTCCATCCCCGGAAGGGGGTAGGCATCCAGCTGTGTAAAGCGGTTAATCGTTTGGGAATAGTCGATTACCATGCGTCTGCGGTGGGCCTCGCTGCGCACCACCAAGACCTGGGCGCGCCACGGCGACCTGCTAGGTTCTATGATGCCGTCTTTCAAGAGCTGAGCCGTTGCGTCCGCAATGAATTGCATGTCTGCGCGAGAGTAGCGCCGTGATTTCACCGCGACAGGGGTGCAGTCGGAGGTTAGATTGGGGAACAGCGAAAGCGGCTGGATGTCCATTTGCGCTAGGGCGCACACCGCAAGCGCGTCGTCCGCCCCCACAACAAGCGTGTCAGGCCCACCAAACTCCATTACCAGACGTCCATGCAGCTTAAGAAAATCGTGTCCTAACAGAATATCAGCACATAAAGCGGGTAAAACCATAAGGTGTACATCAGGAAAAACCCGTCCCTTTAGCACGAGTTTCAATCGGCATTCCCCCTTCGTGCTGAGTCGAAGCCCCTGGGAAGCCATGAAGATCCGTCTCGTAGACCTCCAGATCCGCCATCCATGCCTGAGCACAAGTCGCTGGTCGATAAAACTATCCGTAGACCCTGTATCCACCAAGGCCCGAACACAATGGCCTTCGACCATGAGGGGAATAAGGGCTTGAGCCAGGCCAGACGAGGCTGCTGGGAGTGGGACTGAACCCCCCGAATGGGTCGGACAAGCCTCGCGGGTGGATCCTATGCCAGCAGCAGTTTTGCGGTCGTGGCCGGAGTATGCGTTGTCCATGGGGAATCCATTAATGCCATCAGAGGGCTTTCCCAAGCATTCCGGTGTTTCGCGATTCAAAATCTGACAATTCTGACGGGAAAAGGCCTCCGTAGTATTTGAAAACGCCTTTTGACACTTTTGGCAGGAAAAGGCCTCCGTAGTATTCGAAATCGCCTTTTCCGGGGTGAGGGCCACCATTAGCTCGTGGACGACACGAGGAGAACGTTCCGCTGGGGCTTGGCGAGGCTTCAAAGCCCCTGGCGTGGCCCGGAGTGTGGTCAAGGACACGTACTTCGTGCCCGATTGAGGATGAGACTGTGGTGGCTGTCCGGTGACGCCCGCCAAGGACGTCTGAGCGCCCAGGGGCCCGCAGAGAGGGGCCCTCCCCTTCGAAGACGGGTAAGGCGCCGGGTTTCGGGCTCGGCTCGCAGGCTCCGCAATGAGCCCATTCAAGGTCGCCGCGACCGCGCGACCGCGACCGCGCGATTCAATGAGCCGCGAGCCGCGTGCTGTTTTCCTGCACACTTTCGCGTAATGCCCCTTTTGCGAGCACAAATGGCATATAGCGTCTCGTGCCGGACACACCGGCCGGGCATGGCGTGGCCCCCCACAGAAAAAGCATGCGGCCCCGCGTAAGGCCTTGGGTCTGGTCGTAGCGGCAGCCGTCAGGACTGGGTCTTCCTCCGGAGCATCCCGGAGTTCCGCGAGCAGGTCCACGTCCTCGGCGGTAGCACTCTCCGGCCGGGCGTGTAGTGTAGTGCCCGCCAAGAGGCGCGTGCGATCATAGGTGTTCGATTGCATCCGCGCTTCGGTGTATACTTTCCCTTGCTCGAGTGCCGTAGCGAAGGTCAGGTCGGTCTTCTCTAAGAGCTTGAGCCTTAGTTCCTGGGAGGAGACCCCTGCAATGAAGGCATCTAAAAGAAGATCATCCTGAGCCTGCGCGGGAGTCCGTGGCTCCTTGATGCTGTCCAGCAAGAGCTGCCGGAGCTCCTGGGCATAGTGGTCCATCGCCTCGTTGGGTTGCTGACGTCGCGTTAGCAGCAAATATCGTGCATACACCGGGCTTTTTTCCTTTATGTACAGCCGTTTGAGCTCCGCGATCGAGAGGTCATACGTCGCGAATTGAGCGATGGAATTGTACACCTTGTAGTCGATTTTTGAATGAAGTGTTGCTAGCTTCGCGGCAGCCGTCGGCGCGGTCTCAGGCTCCTCGAAATGATTCTCCAATGTTCTGAGCCAGTGCTTTAGTTGCAAGCCACCATCCGGGGCTTGCGGGTCGGCGCAGAATACGGCAACCGCCAGCGTCTTGTTGCCAGCCATGTCGGTAGATATAAATGGAATTAAGTGTTGTGGAAAACCAATCAGGTCCACACAACTTTAGTCCAACTTGTGGTTTAATTCCATTTAGATCATGACATCATCCTGTAATGCAGGAAATGCAATAAGTATACGATGTGGCATCACATGGGACCATTCATAACATTCAATGCAAGCAAGCTGGATATTCTATGCTGGCGTACCGTTAGCGAGTCTACCAGATGTAACGTGTCACAGGAGAAGTCTCGGAGCACCGTCCGCAGCAGCGGGTCTTATAGTCACGCCCCTAGCGGTGTCAACGAGCAGCGAGCATCACCCCCGGGTTCAGTACGAATACGATTTCACTACAGTAGAGTGATTAGAGATCCCGATTAAAATCACCAAGCTACTTCAGGTACCCTACAGAAAGTGAAAGAGGGTAGTAGTAGTGATTAGAGATCCCGATTAAAATCACCAAGCTACTTCAGGTACCCAACAGAAAGTGAAAGAGGGTAGTAGTAGTGATTAGAGATCCCGATTAAAATCACCAAGCTACTTCATGTACGCTACAGCAAGTGAAAGAGGGTCGTAGTAGTGATGAGAGATCCCCATTCAAATCACCAAGCTACTTCAGGTACTCCACAGCAAGTGAAAGAGGGTAGTAGTAGTGATGAGAGATCCCCATTAAAATCACCAAGCTACATCAGGTACTCCACAGCAAGTGAAAGAGGGTCGTAGTAGTGATGAGAGATCCCTATTAAAATCACCAAGCTACTTCAGGTACTCCACAGCAAGTGAAAGAGGGTAGTAGTAGTGATTAGAGATCCCCATTAAAATCACCAAGCTACTTCAGGTACTCCACAGCAAGTGAAAGAGGGTAGTAGTAGTGATTAGAGATCCCTATTAAAATCACCAAGCTACTTCAGGTACACTACAGCAAGTGAAAGATGGTAGTAGTAGTGATGAGAGATCCCTATTAAAATCACCAAGCTACTTCAGGTACTCCACAGCAAGTGAAAGAGGGTAGTAGTAGTAGTGATGAGAGATCCCTATTAAAATCACCAAGCTACTTCAGGTACTCCACAGCAAGTGAAAGAGGGTAGTAGTTGTGATTAGAGATCCCTATTAAAATCACCAAGCTACTTCAGGTACTCCACAGCAAGTGAAAGAGGGTAGTAGCAGTAGTGATGAGAGATCCCTATTAAAATCACCAAGCTACTTCAGGTACTCCACAGCAAGTGAAAGAGGGTAGTAGTAGTGATGAGAGATCCCTATTAAAATCACCAAGCTACTTCAGGTACTCCACAGCAAGTGAAAGAGGGTAGTAGTAGTAGTGATGAGAGATCCCGATTAAAATCACCAAGCTACTTCAGGTACTCCACAGCAAGTGAAAGAGGGTAGTAGTAGTGATTAGAGATCCCTATTAAAATCACCAAGCTACTTCAGGTACTCCACAGCAAGTGAAAGAGGGTAGTAGTAGTAGTGATGAGAGATCCCTATTAAAATCACCAAGCTACTTCAGGTACTCCACAGCAAGTGAAAGAGGGTAGTAGTAGTAGTGATTAGAGATCCCTATTAAAATCACCAAGCTACTTCATGTACGCTACAGCAAGTGAAAGAGGGTCGGAGTAGTGATGAGAGATCCCCATTCAAATCACCAAGCTACTTCATGTACGCCACAGCAAGTGAAAGAGGGTCGTAGTAGTGATGAGAGATCCCCATTCAAATCACCAAGCTACTTCAGGTACTCCACAGCAAGTGAAAGAGGGTAGTAGTAGTGATGAGAGATCCCCATTAAAATCACCAAGCTACTTCAGGTACTCCACAGCAAGTTAAAGAGGGTAGTAGTAGTGATTAGAGATCCCCATTAAAATCACCAAGCTACTTCAGGTACTCCACAGCAAGTGAAAGAGGGTCGTAGTAGTGATTAGAGATCCCTATTAAAATCACCAAGCTACTTCAGGAACTCCACAGCAAGTGAAAGAGGGTAGTAGTCGTGATTAGAGATCCCTGTTAAAATCACCAAGCTACTTCAGGTACTCCACAGCAAGTGAAAGAGGGTAGTAGTCGTGATTAGAGATCCCCTTTAAAATCACCAAGCTACTTCAGGTACACTACAGCAAGCGAAAGAGGGTAGTAGTAGTGATTAGAGATCCCTATTAAAATCAAGCTACTTCAGGTACCCTACAGCAAGTGAAAGATGGTAGTAGTAGTGATGAGAGATCCCTATTAAAATCACCAAGCTACTTCAGGTACTCCACAGCAAGTGAAAGATGGTAGTAGTAGTGATGAGAGATCCCCATTAAAATCACCAAGCTACTTCAGGTACTCCACAGCAAGTGAAAGAGGGTTGTAGTCGTGATTAGAGATCCCCATTAAAATCACCAAGCTACTTCAGGTACTCCACAGCAAGTGGAAGAGGGTTGTAGTCGTGATTAGAGATCCCCATTAAAATCACCAAGCTACTTCAGGTACTCCACAGCAAGTGAAAGAGGGTTGTAGTCGTGATTAGAGATCCCCATTAAAATCACCAAGCTACTTCAGGTACACTACAGCAAGTGAAAGATGGTAGTAGTAGTGATGAGAGATCCCGATTAAAATCACCAAGCTACTTCAGGTACCCTACAGCAAGTGAAAGAGGGTAGTAGTAGTGATTAGAGATCCCTATTAAAATCACCAAGCTACTTCAGGTACCCTACAGCAAGTGAAAGATGGTAGTAGTAGTGATGAGATATCCCGATTAAAATCACCAAGCTACTTCAGGTACTCTACAGCAAGCGAAAGAGGGTAGTAGTAGTGATTAGAGATCCCGATTAAAATCACCAAGCTACTTCAGGTACTCCACAGCAAGTGGAAGAGGGTTGTAGTCGTGATTAGAGATCCCCATTAAAATCACCAAGCTACTTCAGGTACACTACAGCAAGTGAAAGAGGGTAGTAGTAGTGATGAGAGATCCCTATTAAAATCACCAAGCTACTTCAGGTACACTACAGCAAGTGAAAGAGGGTCGTAGTAGTGATGAGAGATCCCCATTAAAATCACCAAGCTACTTCAGGTACCCTACATCAAGCGAAAGAGGGTAGTAGTAGTAGTGATGAGAGATCCCCATTAAAATCACCAAGCTACTTCAGGTACCCTACAGCAAGTGAAAGAGGGTAGTAGTAGTGATGAGAGATCCCGATTAAAATCACCAAGCTACTTCAGGTACTCTACAGCAAGCGAAAGAGGGTAGTAGTAGTAGTGATGAGAGATCCCCATTAAAATCACCAAGCTACTTCAGGTACCCTACAGCAAGCGAAAGAGGGTCGTAGTAGTGATGAGAGATCCCTATTAAAATCACCAAGCTACTTCAGGTACCCTACAGCAAGCGAAAGAGGGTAGTAGTAGTGATGAGAGATTCCTATTAAAATCACCTAGCTACTTCAGGTACTCCACAGCAAGTGAAAGAGGGTAGTAGTAGTGATGAGAGATCCCTATTAAAATCACCAAGCTACTTCAGGTACTCTACAGCAAGTGAAAGAGGGTCGTAGTAGTGATGAGAGATCCCTATTAAAATCACCAAGCTACTTCAGGTACCCTACAGCAAGCGAAAGAGGGTAGTAGTAATGATTAGAGATCCCTATTAAAATCACCAAGCTACTTCAGGTAATCTACAGCAAGTGAAAGAGGGTAGTAGTAGTGATGAGAGATCCCTATTAAAATCACCAAGCTACTTCAGGTACTCTACAGCAAGTGAAAGAGGGTCGTAGTAGTGATGAGAGATCCCTATTAAAATCACCAAGCTACTTCAGGTACCCTACAGCAAGTGAAAGAGGGTAGTAGTAGTGATTAGAGATCCCTATTAAAATCACCAAGCTACTTCAGGTACTCCACAGCAAGTGAAAGAGGGTAGTAGTAGTGATGAGAGTTCCCCATTAAAATCACCAAGCTACTTCAGGTACTCCACAGCAAGTGAAAGAGGGTAGTAGTAGTGATGAGAGATCCCCATTAAAATCACCAAGCTACTTCAGGTACTCCACAGCAAGTGAAAGAGGGTAGTAGTAGTGATGAGAGATCCCCATTAAAATCACCAAGCTACTTCAGGTACACTACAGCAAGCGAAAGAGGGTCGTAGTAGTGATGAGAGATCCCTATTAAAATCACCAAGCTACTTCAGGTACTCCACAGCAAGTGAAAGAGGGTAGTAGTAGTGATGAGAGATCCCCATTAAAATCACCAAGCTACTTCAGGTACACTACAGCAAGTGAAAGAGGGTAGTAGTAGTGATGAGAGATCCCCATTAAAATCACCAAGCTACTTCAGGTACCCTACAGCAAGTGAAAGAGGGTCGTAGTGGTGATGAGAGATCCCCATTAAAATCACCAACCTACTTCAGGTACACTACAGCAAGTGAAAGAGGGTCGTAGTAGTGATGAGAGATCCCTATTAAAATCACCAAGCTACTTCAGGTACACTACAGCAAGTGAAAGAGGGTAGTAGTAGTGATGAGAGATCCCCATTAAAATCACCAAGCTACTTCAGGTACACTACAGCAAGTGAAAGAGGGTCGTAGTAGTGATGAGAGATCCCCATTAAAATCACCAAGCTACTTCAGGTACACTACAGCAAGTGAAAGAGGGTAGTAGTAGTGATGAGAGATCCCCATTAAAATCACCAAGCTACTTCAGGTACACTACAGCAAGTGAAAGAGGGTAGTAGTAGTGATGAGAGATTCCTATTAAAATCACCTAGCTACTTCAGGTACACTACAGCAAGTGAAAGAGGGTAGTAGTAGTGATGAGAGATCCCCATTAAAATCACCAAGCTACTTCAGGTACACTACAGCAAGTGAAAGAGGGTCGTAGTAGTGATGAGAGATCCTCATTAAAATCACCAAGCTACTTCAGGTACACTACAGCAAGTGAAAGAGGGTAGTAGTAGTGATGAGAGATCCCCATTAAAATCACCAAGCTACTTCAGGTACACTACAGCAAGTGAAAGAGGGTAGTAGTAGTGATGAGAGATCCCCATTAAAATCACCAAGCTACTTCAGGTACACTACAGCAAGCGAAAGAGGGTCGTAGTAGTGATGAGAGATCCCTATTAAAATCACCAAGCTACTTCAGGTACCCTACAGCAAGCGAAAGATGGTAGTAGTAGTGATTAGAGATCCCTATTAAAATCACCAAGCTACTTCAGGTACGCTACAGCAAGTGAAAGAGGGTAGTAGTAGTGATGAGAGATCCCTATTAAAATCACCAAGCTACTTCAGGTACCCTACAGCAAGTGAAAGAGGGTAGTAGTAGTGATGAGAGATCCCTATTAAAATCACCAAGCTACTTCAGGTACCCTACAGCAAGCGAAAGAGGGTAGTAGTAATGATTAGAGATCCCTATTAAAATCACCAAGCTACTTCAGGTACTCTACAGCAAGTGAAAGAGGGTCGTAGTAGTGATGAGAGATCCCTATTAAAATCACCAAGCTACTTCAGGTACCCTACAGCAAGTGAAAGAGGGTAGTAGTAGTGATTAGAGATCCCTATTAAAATCACCAAGCTACTTCAGGTACTCCACAGCAAGTGAAAGAGGGTAGTAGTAGTGATGAGAGATCCCCATTAAAATCACCAAGCTACTTCAGGTACTCCACAGCAAGTGAAAGAGGGTAGTAGTAGTGATGAGAGATCCCCATTAAAATCACCAAGCTACTTCAGGTACTCCACAGCAAGTGAAAGAGGGTAGTAGTAGTGATGAGAGATCCCCATTAAAATCACCAAGCTACTTCAGGTACTCCACAGCAAGTGAAAGAGGGTAGTAGTAGTGATGAGAGATCCCCATTAAAATCACCAAGCTACTTCAGGTACACTACAGCAAGTGAAAGAGGGTAGTAGTAGTGATGAGAGATCCCCATTAAAATCACCAAGCTACTTCAGGTACTCCACAGCAAGTGAAAGAGGGTAGTAGTAGTGATGAGAGATCCCTATTAAAATCACCAAGCTACTTCAGGTACTCCACAGCAAGTGAAAGAGGGTAGTAGTAGTGATGAGAGATCCCCATTAAAATCACCAAGCTACTTCAGGTACACTACAGCAAGCGAAAGAGGGTCGTAGTAGTGATGAGAGATCCCTATTAAAATCACCAAGCTACTTCAGGTACCCTACAGCAAGTGAAAGAGGGTAGTAGTAGTGATGAGAGATTCCTATTAAAATCACCGAGCTACTTCAGGTACTCCACAGCAAGCGAAAGAGGGTAGTAGTAGTGATGAGAGATCCCCATTAAAATCACCAAGCTACTTCAGGTACTCCACAGCAAGTGAAAGAGGGTAGTAGTAGTGATGAGAGATCCCCATTAAAATCACCAAGCTACTTCAGGTACTCCACAGCAAGTGAAAGAGGGTAGTAGTAGTGATGAGAGATCCCTATTAAAATCACCAAGCTACTTCAGGTACACTACAGCAAGTGAAAGAGGGTAGTAGTAGTGATGAGAGATCCCCATTAAAATCACCAAGCTACTTCAGGTACTCCACAGCAAGTGAAAGAGGGTAGTAGTAGTGATGAGAGATCCCTATTAAAATCACCAAGCTACTTCAGGTACCCTACAGCAAGTGAAAGAGGGTCGTAGTAGTGATGAGAGATCCCCATTAAAATCACCAACCTACTTCAGGTACACTACAGCAAGTGAAAGAGGGTCGTAGTAGTGATGAGAGATCCCTATTAAAATCACCAAGCTACTTCAGGTACACTACAGCAAGTGAAAGAGGGTAGTAGTAGTGATGAGAGATCCCCATTAAAATCACCAAGCTACTTCAGGTACACTACAGCAAGTGAAAGAGGGTCGTAGTAGTGATGAGAGATCCCCATTAAAATCACCAAGCTACTTCAGGTACACTACAGCAAGTGAAAGAGGGTAGTAGTAGTGATGAGAGATCCCCATTAAAATCACCAAGCTACTTCAGGTACACTACAGCAAGTGAAAGAGGGTAGTAGTAGTGATGAGAGATCCCCATTAAAATCACCAAACTACTTCAGGTACACTACAGCAAGTGAAAGAGGGTAGTAGTAGTGATGAGAGATCCCCATTAAAATCACCAAGCTACTTCAGGTACACTACAGCAAGTGAAAGAGGGTAGTAGTAGTGATGAGAGATCCCCATTAAAATCACCAAGCTACTTCAGGTACTCCACAGCAAGTGAAAGAGGGTAGTAGTAGTGATGAGAGATCCCTATTAAAATCACCAAGCTACTTCAGGTACTCCACAGCAAGTGAAAGAGGGTAGTAGTAGTGATTAGAGATCCCTATTAAAATCACCAAGCTACTTCAGGTACTCCACAGCAAGTGAAAGAGGGTAGTAGTAGTGATTAGAGATCCCCATTAGAATCACCAAGCTACTTCAGGTACACTACAGCAAGTGAAAGATGGTAGTAGTAGTGATGAGAGATCCCCATTAAAATCACCAAGCTACTTCAGGTACTCCACAGCAAGTGAAAGAGGGTAGTAGTAGTGATTAGAGATCCCCATTAAAATCACCAAGCTACTTCAGGTACTCTACAGCAAGTGAAAGAGGGTCGTAGTAGTGATTAGAGATCCCCATTAAAATCACCAAGCTACTTCAGGTACACTACAGCAAGTGAAAGAGGGTAGTAGTAGTGATGAGAGATCCCCATTAAAATCACCAAGCTACTTCAGGTACTCCACAGCAAGTGAAAGAGGGTAGTAGTAGTGATTAGAGATCCCCATTAAAATCACCAAGCTACTTCAGGTACTCCACAGCAAGTGAAAGAGGGTCGTAGTAGTGATTAGAGATCCCTATTAAAATCACCAAGCTACTTCAGGTACACTACAGCAAGTGAAAGAGGGTAGTAGTAGTGATGAGAGATCCCCATTAAAATCACCAAGCTACTTCAGGTACTCTACAGCAAGTGAAAGAGGGTAGTAGTAGTGATTAGAGATCCCCATTAAAATCACCAAGCTACTTCAGGTACTCCACAGCAAGTGAAAGAGGGTCGTAGTAGTGATTAGAGATCCCTATTAAAATCACCAAGCTACTTCAGGTACTCCACAGCAAGTGAAAGAGGGTAGTAGTCGTGATTAGAGATCCCTATTAAAATCACCAAGCTACTTCAGGTACTCCACAGCAAGTGAAAGAGGGTAGTAGTCGTGATTAGAGATCCCCTTTAAAATCACCAAGCTACTTCAGGTACACTACAGCAAGCGAAAGAGGGTAGTAGTAGTGATTAGAGATCCCCATTAAAATCACCAAGCTACTTCAGGTACTCCACAGCAAGTGAAAGAGGGTAGTAGTAGTGATTAGAGATCCCCATTAAAATCACCAAGCTACTTCAGGTACTCCACAGCAAGTGAAAGAGGGTCGTAGTAGTGATTAGAGATCCCTATTAAAATCACCAAGCTACTTCAGGTACTCCACAGCAAGTGAAAGAGGGTAGTAGTCGTGATTAGAGATCCCCTTTAAAATCACCAAGCTACTTCAGGTACTCCACAGCAAGTGAAAGAGGGTAGTAGTAGTGATTAGAGATCCCCATTAAAATCACCAAGCTACTTCAGGTACTCCACAGCAAGTGAAAGAGGGTAGTAGTAGTGATGAGAGATCCCTATTAAAATCACCAAGCTACTTCAGGTAATCTACAGCAAGCGAAAGAGGGTAGTAGTAGTGATGAGAGATCCCTATTAAAATCACCAAGCTACTTCAGGTACTCCACAGCAAGTGAAAGATGGTAGTAGTAGTGATGAGAGATCCCTACTAAAATCACCAAGCTACTTCAGGTACCCTCCAGCAAGTGAAAGATGGTAGTAGTAGTGATGAGAGATCCCTATTAAAATCACCAAGCTACTTCAGGTACTCCACAGCAAGTGAAAGAGGGTCGTAGTAGTAGTGATGAGAGATCCCTATTAAAATCACCAAGCTACTTCAGGTACCCCACGGCAAGTGAAAGAGGGTAGTAGTAGTGATGAGAGATCCCCATTAAAATCACCAAGCTACTTCAGGTACCCTACAGCAAGTGAAAGAGGGTCGTAGTAGTGATGAGAGATCCCCATTCAAATCACCAAGCTACTTCAGGTACTCCACAGCAAGTGAAAGAGGGTCGTAGTAGTGATGAGAGATCCCCATTAAAATCACCAAGCTACTTCAGGTACTCCACAGCAAGTGAAAGAGGGTCGTAGTAATGATGAGAGATCCCTATTAAAATCACCAAGCTACTTCAGGTACTCCACAGCAAGTGAAAGAGGGTAGTAGTAGTGATGAGAGATCCCTATTAAAATCACCAAGCTACTTCAGGCACACCACAGCAAGTGAAAGAGGGTAGTAGTAGTGATGAGAGATCCCTATTAAAATCACCAAGCTACTTCAGGTAATCTACAGCAAGCGAAAGAGGGTAGTAGTAGTGATGAGAGATCCCCATTAAAATCACCAAGCTACTTCAGGTACTCCACAGCAAGTGAAAGAGGGTAGTAGTAGTGATGAGAGATCCCTATTAAAATCACCAAGCTACTTCAGGTAATCTACAGCAAGCGAAAGAGGGTAGTAGTAGTGATGAGAGATCCCCATTAAAATCACCAAGCTACTTCAGGTACTCCACAGCAAGTGAAAGAGGGTAGTAGTAGTGATGAGAGATCCCTATTAAAATCACCAAGCTACTTCAGGCACACCACAGCAAGTGAAAGAGGGTCGCAGTAGTGATGAGAGATCCCCATTAAAATCACCAAGCTACTTCAGGTACACTACAGCAAGTGAAAGAGGGTAGTAGTAGTGATGAGAGATCCCCATTAAAATCACCAAGCTACTTCAGGTACACTACAGCAAGTGAAAGAGGGTAGTAGTAGTGATGAGAGATCCCCATTAAAATCACCAAGCTACTTCAGGTACACTACAGCAAGTGAAAGAGGGTAGTAGTAGTGATGAGAGATCCCTATTAAAATCACCAAGCTACTTCAGGTACACTACAGCAAGCGAAAGAGGGTAGTAGTAGTAGTGATGAGAGATCCCCATTAAAATCACCAAGCTACTTCAGGTACACTACAGCAAGTGAAAGAGGGTAGTCGTAGTGATGAGAGATCCCCATTAAAATCACTAAGCTACTTCAGGTACACTACAGCAAGTGAAAGAGGGTAGTAGTAGTGATGAGAGATCCCCATTAAAATCACCAAGCTACTTCAGGTACCCTACAGCAAGTGAAAGAGGGTCGTAGTAGTGATGAGAGATCCCCATTAAAATCACCAACCTACTTCAGGTACACTACAGCAAGTGAAAGAGGGTCGTAGTAGTGATGAGAGATCCCTATTAAAATCACCAAGCTACTTCAGGTACTCCACAGCAAGTGAAAGAGGGTCGTAGTAGTGATGAGAGATCCCCATTAAAATCACCAAGCTACTTCAGGTACCCTACAGCAAGTGAAAGAGGGTCGTAGTAGTGATGAGAGATCCCTATTAAAATCACCAAGCTACTTCAGGTACTCCACAGCAAGTGAAAGAGGGTCGTAGTAGTGATGAGAGATCCCCATTAAAATCACCAACCTACTTCAGGTACACTACAGCAAGTGAAAGAGGGTAGTAGTAGTAGTGATGAGAGATCCCCATTAAAATCACCAAGCTACTTCAGGTACACTACAGCAAGTGAAAGAGGGTCGTAGTAGTGATGAGAGATCCCCATTAAAATCACCAAGCTACTTCAGGTACACTACAGCAAGTGAAAGAGGGTAGTAGTAGTGATGAGAGATCCCCATTAAAATCACCAAGCTACTTCAGGTACACTACAGCAAGTGAAAGAGGGTAGTAGTAGTGATGAGAGATCCCCATTAAAATCACCAAACTACTTCAGGTACACTACAGCAAGTGAAAGAGGGTAGTAGTAGTGATGAGAGATCCCCATTAAAATCACCAAGCTACTTCAGGTACTCCACAGCAAGTGAAAGAGGGTAGTAGTAGTGATGAGAGATCCCTATTAAAATCACCAAGCTACTTCAGGTACTCCACAGCAAGTGAAAGAGGGTAGTAGTAGTGATTAGAGATCCCTATTAAAATCACCAAGCTACTTCAGGTACTCCACAGCAAGTGAAAGATGGTAGTAGTAGTGATGAGAGATCCCCATTAAAATCACCAAGCTACTTCAGGTACTCCACAGCAAGTGAAAGAGGGTAGTAGTAGTGATTAGAGATCCCCATTAAAATCACCAAGCTACTTCAGGTACTCTACAGCAAGTGAAAGAGGGTCGTAGTAGTGATTAGAGATCCCTATTAAAATCACCAAGCTACTTCAGGTACTCCACAGCAAGTGAAAGAGGGTAGTAGTAGTGATTAGAGATCCCCATTAGAATCACCAAGCTACTTCAGGTACACTACAGCAAGTGAAAGATGGTAGTAGTAGTGATGAGAGATCCCCATTAAAATCACCAAGCTACTTCAGGTACTCCACAGCAAGTGAAAGTGGGTAGTAGTAGTGATTAGAGATCCCCATTAAAATCACCAAGCTACTTCAGGTACTCTACAGCAAGTGAAAGAGGGTCGTAGTAGTGATTAGAGATCCCCATTAAAATCACCAAGCTACTTCAGGTACACTACAGCAAGTGAAAGAGGGTAGTAGTAGTGATGAGAGATCCCCATTAAAATCACCAAGCTACTTCAGGTACTCCACAGCAAGTGAAAGAGGGTAGTAGTAGTGATTAGAGATCCCCATTAAAATCACCAAGCTACTTCAGGTACTCCACAGCAAGTGAAAGAGGGTCGTAGTAGTGATTAGAGATCCCTATTAAAATCACCAAGCTACTTCAGGTACACTACAGCAAGTGAAAGAGGGTAGTAGTAGTGATGAGAGATCCCCATTAAAATCACCAAGCTACTTCAGGTACTCTACAGCAAGTGAAAGAGGGTAGTAGTAGTGATTAGAGATCCCCATTAAAATCACCAAGCTACTTCAGGTACTCCACAGCAAGTGAAAGAGGGTCGTAGTAGTGATGAGAGATCCCTATTAAAATCACCAAGCTACTTCAGGTACCCTACAGCAAGTGAAAGAGGGTAGTAGTCGTGATTAGAGATCCCTATTAAAATCACCAAGCTACTTCAGGTACTCCACAGCAAGTGAAAGAGGGTAGTAGTCGTGATTAGAGATCCCCTTTAAAATCACCAAGCTACTTCAGGTACACTACAGCAAGCGAAAGAGGGTAGTAGTAGTGATTAGAGATCCCCATTAAAATCACCAAGCTACTTCAGGTACTCCACAGCAAGTGAAAGAGGGTAGTAGTAGTGATTAGAGATCCCCATTAAAATCACCAAGCTACTTCAGGTACTCCACAGCAAGTGAAAGAGGGTAGTAGTCGTGATTAGAGATCCCTATTAAAATCACCAAGCTACTTCAGGTACTCCACAGCAAGTGAAAGAGGGTAGTAGTCGTGATTAGAGATCCCCTTTAAAATCACCAAGCTACTTCAGGTACACTACAGCAAGCGAAAGAGGGTAGTAGTAGTGATTAGAGATCCCCATTAAAATCACCAAGCTACTTCAGGTACTCCACAGCAAGTGAAAGAGGGTAGTAGTAGTGATTAGAGATCCCCATTAAAATCACCAAGCTACTTCAGGTACTCCACAGCAAGTGAAAGAGGGTCGTAGTAGTGATTAGAGATCCCTATTAAAATCACCAAGCTACTTCAGGTACTCCACAGCAAGTGAAAGAGGGTAGTAGTCGTGATTAGAGATCCCCTTTAAAATCACCAAGCTACTTCAGGTACTCCACAGCAAGTGAAAGAGGGTAGTAGTAGTGATTAGAGATCCCCATTAAAATCACCAAGCTACTTCAGGTACTCCACAGCAAGTGAAAGAGGGTAGTAGTAGTGATGAGAGATCCCTATTAAAATCACCAAGCTACTTCAGGTAATCTACAGCAAGCGAAAGAGGGTAGTAGTAGTGATGAGAGATCCCTATTAAAATCACCAAGCTACTTCAGGTACTCCACAGCAAGTGAAAGATGGTAGTAGTAGTGATGAGAGATCCCTACTAAAATCACCAAGCTACTTCAGGTACCCTCCAGCAAGTGAAAGATGGTAGTAGTAGTGATGAGAGATCCCTATTAAAATCACCAAGCTACTTCAGGTACTCCACAGCAAGTGAAAGAGGGTCGTAGTAGTAGTGATGAGAGATCCCTATTAAAATCACCAAGCTACTTCAGGTACCCCACGGCAAGTGAAAGAGGGTAGTAGTAGTGATGAGAGATCCCCATTAAAATCACCAAGCTACTTCAGGTACCCTACAGCAAGTGAAAGAGGGTCGTAGTAGTGATGAGAGATCCCCATTCAAATCACCAAGCTACTTCAGGTACTCTACAGCAAGTGAAAGAGGGTTGTAGTCGTGATTAGAGATCCCCATTAAAATCACCAAGCTACTTCAGGTACACTACAGCAAGTGAAAGAGGGTAGTAGTAGTGATGAGAGATCCCCATTAAAATCACCAAGCTACTTCAGGTACTCCACAGCAAGTGAAAGAGGGTCGTAGTAATGATGAGAGATCCCTATTAAAATCACCAAGCTACTTCAGGCACACCACAGCAAGTGAAAGAGGGTCGCAGTAGTGATGAGAGATCCCTATTAAAATCACCAAGCTACTTCAGGTACTCCACAGCAAGTGAAAGAGGGTCGTAGTAGTGATGAGAGATCCCCATTAAAATCACCAAGCTACTTCAGGTACACTACAGCAAGTGAAAGAGGGTAGTAGTAGTGATTAGAGATCCCCATTAAAATCACCAAGCTACTTCAGGTACACTACAGCAAGTGAAAGAGGGTAGTAGTAGTGATGAGAGATCCCCATTAAAATCACCAAGCTACTTCAGGTACACTACAGCAAGTGAAAGAGGGTAGTAGTAGTGATGAGAGATCCCCATTAAAATCACCAAGCTACTTCAGGTACACTACAGCAAGTGAAAGAGGGTAGTAGTAGTGATTAGAGATCCCCATTAAAATCACCAAGCTACTTCAGGTACACTACAGCAAGCGAAAGAGGGTAGTAGTAGTGATTAGAGATCCCTATTAAAATCACCAAGCTACTTCAGGTACACTACAGCAAGTGAAAGAGGGTAGTCGTAGTGATGAGAGATCCCCATTAAAATCACTAAGCTACTTCAGGTACACTACAGCAAGTGAAAGAGGGTAGTAGTAGTGATGAGAGATCCCCATTAAAATCACCAAGCTACTTCAGGTACACTACAGCAAGTGAAAGAGGGTCGTAGTAGTGATGAGAGATCCCCATTAAAATCACCAAGCTACTTCAGGTACCCTACAGCAAGTGAAAGAGGGTCGTAGTAGTGATGAGAGATCCCCATTAAAATCACCAAGCTACTTCAGGTACACTACAGCAAGTGAAAGAGGGTAGTAGTAGTGATGAGAGATCCCCATTAAAATCACCAAACTACTTCAGGTACACTACAGCAAGTGAAAGAGGGTAGTAGTAGTGATGAGAGATCCCCATTAAAATCACCAAGCTACTTCAGGTACTCCACAGCAAGTGAAAGAGGGTAGTAGTAGTGATGAGAGATCCCTATTAAAATCACCAAGCTACTTCAGGTACTCCACAGCAAGTGAAAGAGGGTAGTAGTAGTGATTAGAGATCCCTATTAAAATCACCAAGCTACTTCAGGTACTCCACAGCAAGTGAAAGATGGTAGTAGTAGTGATGAGAGATCCCCATTAAAATCACCAAGCTACTTCAGGTACTCCACAGCAAGTGAAAGAGGGTAGTAGTAGTGATTAGAGATCCCCATTAAAATCACCAAGCTACTTCAGGTACTCTACAGCAAGTGAAAGAGGGTCGTAGTAGTGATTAGAGATCCCCATTAAAATCACCAAGCTACTTCAGGTACTCCACAGCAAGTGAAAGAGGGTCGTAGTAGTGATTAGAGATCCCCATTAAAATCACCAAGCTACTTCAGGTACACTACAGCAAGTGAAAGATGGTAGTAGTAGTGATGAGAGATCCCCATTAAAATCACCAAGCTACTTCAGGTACTCCACAGCAAGTGAAAGAGGGTAGTAGTAGTGATTAGAGATCCCCATTAAAATCACCAAGCTACTTCAGGTACTCTACAGCAAGTGAAAGAGGGTCGTAGTAGTGATTAGAGATCCCCATTAAAATCACCAAGCTACTTCAGGTACACTACAGCAAGTGAAAGAGGGTAGTAGTAGTGATGAGAGATCCCCATTAAAATCACCAAGCTACTTCAGGTACTCTACAGCAAGTGAAAGAGGGTAGTAGTAGTGATTAGAGATCCCCATTAAAATCACCAAGCTACTTCAGGTACTCCACAGCAAGTGAAAGAGGGTCGTAGTAGTGATTAGAGATCCCTATTAAAATCACCAAGCTACTTCAGGTACTCCACAGCAAGTGAAAGAGGGTAGTAGTCGTGATTAGAGATCCCTATTAAAATCACCAAGCTACTTCAGGTACTCCACAGCAAGTGAAAGAGGGTAGTAGTCGTGATTAGAGATCCCCTTTAAAATCACCAAGCTACTTCAGGTACACTACAGCAAGCGAAAGAGGGTAGTAGTAGTGATTAGAGATCCCCATTAAAATCACCAAGCTACTTCAGGTACTCCACAGCAAGTGAAAGAGGGTAGTAGTAGTGATTAGAGATCCCCATTAAAATCACCAAGCTACTTCAGGTACTCCACAGCAAGTGAAAGAGGGTCGTAGTAGTGATTAGAGATCCCTATTAAAATCACCAAACTACTTCAGGTACTCCACAGCAAGTGAAAGAGGGTAGTAGTAGTGATTAGAGATCCCCATTAAAATCACCAAGCTACTTAAGGTACCCTGCAGCAAGTGAAAGATGGTAGTAGTAGTGATGAGAGATCCCTATTAAAATCACCAAGCTACTTCAGGTACACTACAGCAAGTGAAAGAGGGTAGTAGTAGTGATGAGAGATCCCCATTAAAATCACCAAGCTACTTCAGGTACACTACAGCAAGTGAAAGAGGGTCGTAGTCGTGATTAGAGATCCCCATTAAAATCACCAAGCTACTTCAGGTACCCTCCAGCAAGTGAAAGATGGTAGTAGTAGTGATGAGAGATCCCTATTAAAATCACCAAGCTACTTCAGGTACTCCACAGCAAGTGAAAGAGGGTAGTAGTAGTGATGAGAGATCCCTATTAAAATCACCAAGCTACTTCAGGTACTCCACAGCAAGTGAAAGAGGGTAGTAGTCGTGATTAGAGATCCCTATTAAAATCACCAAGCTACTTCAGGTACCCTACAGCAAGTGAAAGATGGTAGTAGTAGTGATGAGATATCCCGATTAAAATCACCAAGCTACTTCAGGTACTCTACAGCAAGCGAAAGAGGGTAGTAGTAGTAGTGATGAGAGATCCCTATTAAAATCACCAAGCTACTTCAGGTACCCTACAGCAAGTGAAAGAGGGTCGTAGTAGTAGTGATGAGAGATCCCTATTAAAATCACCAAGCTACTTCAGGTACCCTACAGCAAGTGAAAGAGGGTCGTAGTAGTGATGAGAGATTCCCATTCAAATCACCAAGCTACTTCATGTACGCTACAGCAAGTGAAAGAGGGTCGTAGTAGTGATGAGAGATCCCCATTCAAATCACCAAGCTACTTCAGGTACTCCACAGCAAGTGAAAGAGGGTAGTAGTAGTGATGAGAGATCCCCATTAAAATCACCAAGCTACTTCATGTACGCTACAGCAAGTGAAAGAGGGTCGTAGTAGTGATGAGAGATCCCCATTCAAATCACCAAGCTACTTCAGGTACTCCACAGCAAGTGAAAGAGGGTAGTAGTAGT
The DNA here is from genome assembly GCF_964187855.1 of Myxine glutinosa. NCBI lineage: Eukaryota > Metazoa > Chordata > Myxini > Myxiniformes > Myxinidae > Myxine > Myxine glutinosa. The sequence goes on along the minus strand of NC_136265.1, from coordinate 151,945 downwards.
GATGAGAGATCCCCATTAAAATCACCAAGCTACTTCAGGTACTCCACAGCAAGTGAAAGAGGGTAGTAGTAGTGATGAGAGATCCCCATTAAAATCACCAAGCTACTTCAGGTACTCCACAGCAAGTGAAAGAGGGTAGTAGTAGTGATGAGAGATCCCCATTAAAATCACCAAGCTACTTCAGGTGCACTACAGCAAGTGAAAGAGGGTAGTAGTAGTGATGAGAGATCCCCATTAAAATCACCAAGCTACTTCAGGTACTCCACAGCAAGTGAAAGAGGGTAGTAGTAGTGATGAGAGATCCCCATTAAAATCACCAAGCTACTTCAGGTACTCCACAGCAAGTGAAAGAGGGTAGTAGTAGTGATTAGAGATCCCGATTAAAATCACCAAGCTACTTCAGGTACTCCACAGCAAGTGAAAGAGGGTAGTAGTAGTAGTGATGAGAGATCCCTATTAAAATCACCAAGCTACTTCAGGTACCCTACAGCAAGTGAAAGAGGGTCGTAGTAGTGATGAGAGATCCCCATTCAAATCACCAAGCTACTTCATGTACGCTACAGCAAGTGAAAGAGGGTAGTAGTAGTGATGAGAGATCCCCATTAAAATCACCAAGCTACTTCAGGTACTCCACAGCAAGTGAAAGAGGGTAGTAGTAGTGATGAGAGATCCCCATTAAAATCACCAAGCTACTTCATGTACGCTACAGCAAGTGAAAGAGGGTCGTAGTAGTGATGAGAGATCCCCATTAAAATCACCAAGCTACTTCAGGTACTCCACAGCAAGTGAAAGAGGGTAGTAGTAGTGATTAGAGATCCCCATTAAAATCACCAAGCTACTTCAGGTACCCTACAGCAAGTGAAAGAGGGTAGTAGTAGTGATGAGAGATCCCCATTAAAATCACCAAGCTACTTCAGGTACTCCACAGCAAGTGAAAGAGGGTCGTAGTAGTGATGAGAGATCCCCATTCAAATCACCAAGCTACTTCAGGTACTCCACAGCAAGTGAAAGAGGGTAGTAGTAGTGATGAGAGATCCCCATTCAAATCACCAAGCTACTTCATGTACGCTACAGCAAGTGAAAGAGGGTAGTAGTAGTGATGAGAGATCCCCATTAAAATCACCAAGCTACTTCAGGTACTCCACAGCAAGTGAAAGAGGGTCGTAGTAGTGATGAGAGATCCCCATTAAAATCACCAAGCTACTTCAGGTACTCCACAGCAAGTGAAAGAGGGTAGTAGTAGTGATTAGAGATCCCTATTAAAATCACCAAGCTACTTCAGGTACTCCACAGCAAGTGAAAGAGGGTAGTAGTAGTGATTACCATCAAGAGTAGCCCACTAATACTTGTATCCCAATCAGCTCCTGACCATCAAGAGTAGCCCTCTAATACTTTATCCCAAACATCTCCTGACCATCAAGAGTCGCCCTCTAATACTTTATCCCAAACATCTCCTGACCATCAAGAGAAGCCCACTAATACTTGTATCCCAATCAGCTCGTGACCATCAAGTGTAGCCCTCTACTACTTGTATCGCAATCAGCTCCTGACCATCAAGTGTAGCCCTCTACTACTTGTATCGCAATCAGCTCCTGACCATCAAGAGTGGCCCTCTACTACTTGTATCGCAATCAGCTCCTGACCATCAAGAGTGGCCCACTAATACTTGTATCCCAATTAGCTCGTGACCATCAAGTGTAGCCCTCTACTACTTGTATCGCAATCAGCTCCTGACCATCAAGTGTAGCCCTCTACTACTTGTATCGCAATCAGCTCCTGACCATCAAGAGTAGCCCACTAATACTTGTATCCCAATCAGCTCCTGACCATCAAGAGTAGCCCTCTAATACTTGTATCCCAATCAGCTCCTGACCATCAAGTGTAGCCCTCTACTACTTGTATCGCAATCAGATCCTGACCATCAAGTGTAGCCCTCTACTACTTGTATCGCAATCAGCTCCTGACCATCAAGAGTAGCCCTCTAATACTTGTATCGCAATCAGCTCCTGACCATCAAGTGTAGCCCTCTACTACTTGTATCGCAATCAGCTCCTGACCAGCAAGAGTAGCCCTCTAATACTTGTATCCCAATCAGCTCCTGACCATCAAGAGTAGCCCACTAATACTTGTATCCCAATCAGCTCCTGACCATCAAGAGTAGCCCTCTAATACTTGTATCCCAATCAGCTCCTGACCATCAAGAGTAGCCCTCTAATACTTATATCCCAATCAGCTCCTGACCAGCAAGAGTAGCCCTCTAATACTTGTATCCCAATCAGCTCCTGACCATCAAGAGTCGCCCTCTAATACTTTATCCCAAACATCTCCTGACCATCAAGAGTCGCCCACTAATACTTGTATCCCAATCGGCTCCTGACCAGCAAGAGTCGCCCTCTAATACTTGTATCCCAATCAGCTCCTGACCATCAAGAGTCGCTCTCTAATACTTGTATCCCAATCAGCTCCTGACCATCAAGAGCACACCTCTAATACATGTATCCCAATCAGCTCCTGACCAGCAAGAGTAGCCCTCTAATACTTGTATCCCAAACAGCTCCTGACCATCAAGAGTAGCCCTCTAATACTTGTATCCCAATCAGCTCCTGACCAGCAAGAGTCGCCCTCTAATACTTGTATCCCAATCAGCTCCTGACCATCAAGAGTCGCCCTCTAATACTTGTATCCCAATCAGCTCCTGACCATCAAGAGCACACCTCTAATACTTGTATCCCAATCAGCTCCTGACCAGCAAGAGTAGCCCTCTAATACTTGTATCCCAAACAGTTCCTGACCATCAAGAGTAGCCCACTAATACCTGTATCCCAATCAGCTCCTGACCATCAAGAGTCACCCTCTAATACTTGTATCCCAATCAGCTCCTGACCATCAAGAGTAGCCCTCTAATACTTGTATCCCAATCTGCTCCTGACCATCAAGAGTAGCCCTCTAATACTTGTATCCCAATCAGCTCCTGACCATCAAGAGTAGCCCTATAATACTTGTATCCCAATCAGCTCCTGACCATCAAGAGTAGCCCTCTAATACTTGTATCCCAATCAGCTCCTGACCATGAAGAGTAGCCCTCTAATACTTTATCCCAATCAGCTCCTGACCATCAAGAGTCGCCCTCTAATACTTTATCCCAATCAGCTCCTGACCAGCAAGAGTAGCCCTCTAATACTTTATCCCAATCAGCTCCTGACCATCAAGAGTAGCCCTCTAATACTTGTATCCCAAGCGCTATGAACTCAGGAAATGACTTGACCTGCCTATCACTTGAAAATCCTGTCCAAAATAGTTTTGCCACAGTCTCAATTAAAATATATCACAAAACGGTAAAGGAAGCCTCCAACCCATAACCCAAGTAGCCATGTCAAAAAGAACCAACCATTCTCGTATGAATGCAGCTGCTTTGCTTGTGAAGCCAGAGGTGTGGATGTGACGTGTTGCCTTTCAAACCTTATCTACCTGAATGATTGTTTTGTGAAAGCTAACCTCTAGTTCCGTGGTTCTTAACCTGGGTTCGACCGAACCCCATGGGTTCAGTGAGCCAGTCTCAGGGGTTCGGCGGAGGTCCTCCGAAACGCATTGCAATTTTTTTAAATTTTATTTTAAAGTTTTGTATCGATTTTGAATATATGTGTAATTACGCTTATTATTAAAGCAGGGCTATTACTGATCGCAAAGCAGGGCAAACCGCACACCATTGGTGAGACACTCATCAAACCGGCCGCGTTGAAGATGGCCAACATCATGCTGGGAAAAGCTGCTGAAAACAAGTTGTCTCTCGTTCCACTCTCAAATGACACCATCAGATGCAGAATCGACGACATGAGCGATGACATCCTCGCCCAGGTAGTTGCAGATTTAGTCGCGAGCCCGACGAAATTCAGCCTTCAACTCGACGAGACCCCCAAAGTTTTGAATTTGAGCCAGCTCATCTTATTTGTGCGTCATGTCAAAGGAGACGAGATCAAGGAAGACTTTCTGTTCTGCTAGCCTCTCACAACAACGACGAAGGCAGCTGACGTGAAGAAGCTTGTGGACGACTTCTTCAGAAGCAACGGCCTCTCGTGGAACATGGTTTCTGCAGTTTGCTCGGACGGAGCTCCAGCCATGTTGGGATGCAACTCCGGTTTTGGAACGTTGGTGAAGACCGGTGCACCACACATCATCGTCCCGCACTGCGTCCTGCACAGACACGCGCTGGCATCAAAAACCCTGCCTCCAAAACTGGCCAATGTTCTGAAAATCGTCGTTGATACTGAATTACGTGCGAAGTCGTGCTCTGAATCATCGCATCTTCAAAGAGCTGTGCGTGTTTTTGCCTTGCTTGTAGAATTAGCCCTGTTTTTGCGAGAACACCAGCATTGCCATGCAATGCACTTCCAAGAGTCAGAGTTCATCCTCGCCTTGGCGTACTTGGCTGACATCTTTGACGCACTCAACCATCTCAATTGTCAGATGCAGGGCGGTGGAGTGAATGTCATCGAATCTGAAGAAAAGCTGAGCGCTTTCCGAAAGAAGTTACCGTTGTGGAGGCGGAGAACAGAGAACGACAACTTCGCAAACTTTTCGCTTCTGGATGAGTGGGTGAGCGGGATCGAAGACGAGTCTGAAGTTGGAGGCACTTCTGTCCCGGGGGAGCTGAAGCAAGCGATTGCCATGCACTTGGATGAGCTGGGAAAGTCATGCGACGGCTACTTCCCCGACCAAGAGCAATACCCAACATGGGTGCGGCAGCTGTTTACTTTCGACGTTGCAACGGCAGATGTCAACGACTAATACCTCGACGACTTCATCGAACTTCAGCAGAGGCCGACTCAACAACAACTCTTCGGCACAACAACGCTCTCAACGTTTTGGTGCCACCAAATGGAAGGGTATCCTCACATCGCTACAATTGCCCTTGAGATCCTCACGCCGTTCGTTGCAACGTATCTCTGCGAGCATGCGTTTTCGAAACTGGTGGACATTAAAACAAAGAAAAGGAGCAGGCTTGCATTGGAAAATGATTTGAGGGTGGCCCTTGCCAAAACCAAACCACGCATTTCCCAGATCGCCTCCCAAAAAGAAGAACAGAAAATGCATTAAGATGCAATTCTTCTTAATTTTTTGGTCAAATTTGAGGGGTCCGCGAGTGTTCGGTGGGTTTTGTTAGGGTTCGGCGCCTTTAAAAAGGTTAAGAACCACTGCTCTAGCTGGAGTGTTTTTATTTGCTTCTTTGTTTATGAAGGCACTACATCTTTTATTAATAGAGTTGTTTGTTTTTGTTTCGATTATTAATTAATTGCTCTCCTCTCACCTGCCTCTTAGGTATCTTGCAGGGGGATTATGAACCAAGCTCTTCACTGAAGCATGTTCAAAAAGACTTGCGGCTGGCAATTGCGATGGGCGACTCATTGCATCAACAAACGCCAATGGCGGCAGCAGCGAATGAGGTGAATCGGTCATGTCAGACTTCGACCAATGTGCTTATTTGTGCTTTTTTTTTGATTGATCGTGCAATGCGCGACTTTCGAAATGACGTATGAATGCCAATGAGGCATTTCATGCATGGGGTGTGTGTGTGTGTCTGTGTGTGTGGGTCCGTGTGTGTGGGTCTGTGTGTGGGTCCGTGTGTGTGTGTGGGTCCGTGTGTGTGTGTCGGTCTGTGTGTGTGTGTCGGTCTGGGTGTGTGTGTGTGTGTCCGTGTGTGTGTGGGTCCGTGTGTGTGTGGGTCCGTGTGTGTGTGTGGGTCCGTGTGTGTGTGTGGGTCCGTGTGTGTGTGTGGGTCCGTGTGTGTGTTTGGGTCCGTGTGTGTGTGGGTCCGTGTGTGTGTGGGTCCGTGTGTGTGTGTGGGTCCGTGTGTGTGTGTGGGTCCGTGTGTCTGTGTGGGCCCGTGTGTGTGTGTGGGTCCGTGTGTGTGTGTGGGCCGTGTGTGTGGGTGGGCCCGTGTGTGTGTGTGGGTCCGTGTGTGTGTGTGTATGTGTGTGTGTGTGGGTCCGTGTGTGGTCCGTGCATGTGTGTGGGTCGGTGTGGGTGTGTGTGTGTCGGTCCGTGTCCGTGTGTGTGTGTGCGTGGGTCCGTGTGTGTGTGTGGGTCCGTGTGTGTGTGTGGGTCCGTGTCTGTGTGTTTGTGTGGGTCTGTGTGTGTGGGTCTGTGTGTGTTTGGGTCTGTGTGTGGGTCTGTGTGTGTGTGTGGATCTGTGTGTGTGCGTGGGTCTGTGTGTCTGTGTGTGTGTGTGGGTCTGTGTGTGTGTGTGGGTCTGTGTGGGTCTGTGTGTGTGTGTGTGTGGGTCTGTGTGTGTGTGTGTGGGTCTGTGTGTGTGTGGGTCTGTGTGTGTGTTGGTGTGTGTGTGTGTGGGTCTGTGTGTGTGTTGACGTGTGTGTGTGGGTCTGTGTGTGACTGTGTGTGTGGGTCTGTGTGTGTGGGGGTCTGTGTGTGTGTGGGGGTCTGTGTGTGTGTGGGGGTCTCTGTGTGTGTGGGGGTCTGTGTGTGTGTGGGGGTCTGTGTGTGTGTGGGGGTCTGTGTGTGTGTGGGGGTCTTTGTGTGTGTGGGGTTTGTGTTTGTGTGGGGTTCTGTGTGTGTGTGGGGGTCTGTGTGTGTGTGTGGGGGTCTGTGTGTGTGTGTGTGTGGGGGTCTGTGTGTGTGTGTGTGGGTCTGTGTGTGTGCGGGGGTCTGTGTGTGTGTGGGGGTCTGTGATGTGTGGGGGGGTCTGTGTGTGTGTGGGGGTCTGTGTGTATGTGGGGGTCTGTGTGTGTGTGTGGGGGTCTGTGTGTGTGTGTGGGGGTCTGTGTGTGTGTGTGTGGGTCTATGTGTGTGTGTGTGTGGGTCTATGTGTGTGTGTGTGTGGGTCTGTGTGTGTGTGTGGGTCTGTGTGTGTGTGTGGGTCTGTGTGTGTGTGTGGGTCTGTCTGTGTGTGTGTGTGTGTGTGTGTGTGTGGGGGGGGGGGGGGGGGGGTCTCTGTGTGTGTGTGTGTCTGTGTGTGTGTGTGTGTGCGTCTGTGTGTGTGTGCGTCTGTGTGTGTGTGGGTCGGTGTGTGTGTGGGTCGGTGTGTGTGTGGGTCGGTGTGTGTGTGGGTCTGTGTGTGTGTGGGTCTGGGTCTGTGTGTGTGTTTGGGTCTGTGTGTGTGTGTGGGTCTGTGTGTGTGTGTGTGTGTGTGTGTGGGTCTGTGTGTGTGTGGGTCTGTCTGTGTGTGTGTGTGGGTCCGTGTGTGTGTGGGTCTTTTGTGTGTGTGTGGTTTCGTGTGTGTGTGTGGGGGTGGGTCTGTGTGTGTGTGGGGCCGTGTGTGTGTGGGTCCGTGTGTGTGTGGGTCCGTGTGTGTGTGGGTCCGTGTGTGTGTGGGTCCGTGTGTGTGTGGGTCCGTGTGTGTGTGGGTCCGTGTGTGTGTGGGTCCGTGTGTGTGTGGGTCCGTGTGTGTGTGGGTCCGTGTGTGTGTGTGGGTCCGTGTGTGTGTGTGGGTCCGTGTGTGTGTGTCCGTGCTCATTGATTCAGTTTAGCTTGCCCGGCACTTTTGAACTGCTGTTGCTGGCACAGAATATGTAATTCAAGTAATGTTTGTGACATAATTTTCAGCATTTAGATGAAAGGGTGGCAATTTCAAAATGGTGTTCAAACCATAATTGTTCTGTTCCTGAATGCAAATCAGACTCATGGAAATATCGGAAATATGAGAAATGTCCATGGATTGAGTGTCGAGTTCATAAGATTTCCTGTTAGTACAAGCAAGCAGTTGCAGTGGGCACTGGCGTGGGCACATATGCACTGGCGTTGAAATGATTCAATGTCCACTCTGGGTCGAATTGAGAATGTTTAATTGGAGAGACGATCAGATATCAAAGCAATTACAAAGAACCAGCAGCAATCACAAGAGTAACACAGAAACAGCACAATAATTACAACAATCAGTGCAAAAGAACTCTCTGATAATCTCAAAAAAATGTTCCTTGAGTTCAGCTTTAATTTTGGAGTTTTCACAACACAATGGTATAGACCGATCCGATAAGGACGATCGTGCCCCCTTCGCCGATATGTGGCGCTCTTGCCTCCGCCATTACTGGGAGGCGTCCCGATCCAAACTTAACTCCAGCTGGCTATGCCAGCACAACTATCATCGCGATCATACATGAAAAGTGTCCTTGATAATCATTCTCAAGTGTTTCTCTGTACGTGTGGAGCGGTCGTGGACACCTGGCACCTGAAGGCACACGATACAAACCCCGTTTTCGGCGATATCGCCGGGCGCCGAAGGCTCATCTGGCAGACCCGACTGGGCCTCCGTCCCTTCGCGCGGGCCGCCTCACCGGCTCCTTATCGCTTCATCGACTCTTCCATACGGCCAGGTCACGGTGGGTGTATCACTGCCGCCCCGCATGGATTCTTCCCTCAGAGTCCACCTCCGCGCGGGCCGCCACACCGGCTCCTCACCGGTCGTATAGCTCGGTGGACCAGTGGTATCATCCACGATTCCATCTTCTCCGATGGTAACAAACAAATATATTTTGTATCGATATTCTTTCGGCAAAGTGAACTGAGACCGGTAACTGCATGTAATCTGAACGCTGGAGCGCAAGCCGAATGAAGCGGACGCCTCCCAACTATGGCGGCGTCTATAGAGGGCGCCCGTCCATTGAACCCTCCGTCGGATCGGTCTGTAGGATGCAGGTGTGGGGTGAGGGGAATAGGGTATAAGACACCCTATTAGCTACTCAAGGTGATGTCTTGTGGCAAAGGATCAAGAGGGAACTGTGTGAGGATGCAAGATTGCAAGAGGTCAAAGAGAGAGGAGGAGTTTTGTCAGAACTCAGGACTATCCCTGATTGATGTCTCTCCTTTTCAAACTCCCTCATACAACTTTTCACGAGGCCAAAGGTTGTCTATCCTTTGCCGGCACAAATGGGTGTGAGCATTGCGCTCGATGTTCTTGTTCGAGGTCGAGTGACATTTTTCTGTCTCTCCAATCCAGACAGTGTCTCCTTCATATTATTTCATTATCCCACTGTCCCTTTGACATAAATATGTAGTCTTAAGTTTATCGAGAATATATATATATATATGTTCAAAACACACCTGGTCACAAGTGTGCCGCACTGACCGGGTCCTCAGTCGAGGTCCTCAGCATCATCCCGTTTCGGCCCTTCAACCTCGATACGGTCAGCTAAGGTGGGCCAGCAGGGGCACATACACATGCAGCAACTACACCTGGATGCGTACATACCCCCACCCCCAGCCAGTGCGAACGCAGACTACAACAACAACAACACCTCCGCATCCAGAATCCACAGCACCAAACAAGCATGGTGGAACACGCAAACACCCACCTTTATACCCTTCACCACTCACCAACAAAACACACCAGATCATTCATACACACATACACACATACACACCCACACACACACACACACACACACACACACACACACACACACACACACACACACACACACACACACACACCAACCAACCACCTACCCTTACAACATACACCACTCAGCATACAAAAACACACACTCATGCAAAAATTAATTGCAAAAACACACACCCTCACCCACTCACTCATATACACAAAATAAGAAATAATAATAGTAACAAAAAAAAAAACCACACACAACCAACCTACACCGTTCGACGTGCCTCCATAAACTTCCTCCATATCCAAAATGAGCCTTTCAAGGCAACCTGGGCCACCTTGTCACACATCCTCCTTCTTTCTGTCCCACACACTCCAAGCCAAGCAAGAAATGCAGAAAAGGAATTTCCAATGTACCCTCTACACCCCACCTCAAATGGCTGACACGAAACTCGCCAACCCTTCTCCCGGCACTCTGCCTCCAGCTCACTGTACTTTCCTCTCTTCCTCTCGTGCACCTCCTCCATGTTCTCTTCCCAAGGTACCGACAATTCCCGGAAGATGACCTGTCTTGTTGCACCTGACCAAATGACAATGTCAGGCTGCAACCTTGTCACACAGATCTCCTCTGGGAATACCAATTGTGGCTTTAGGTCTGTCACCACCTGCCAATCACTAGCATCTGACAGCCCTCTTGCTTTCCACCTACTCCTCTTTCCACCTCTTTCCACTTGGCCCTCTTTGACAAACCACACCTCTCCCCCATCAGTCTCCTTCTCAACTCTTCTTTTTCTCGACCTCAGCACCTCTTGTTTCACCATCTGCACCACCACCGCCAGCACCTGATCATGTCGCCACCTGTATTGTCCTGCTGCCAATGCTACTGAACATGCATTCAGTGCATGCTGCACTGTTCCCACACCTCCACACAAATAACATCTCTCCTCCTGCAACAACCCCCACAATCTCAAGTTTACTGGTGACGGAAGCACATCATACGTTGCCCGCAACAGGAAAAATTATCCCACTGTCCCTTTGACATACATATGTATGTCAAAGGTTTCAGGTTTATCGAGAATATATATTTATATATTTATATATATATATTTATACATATATATTTTTTTATTTAAAAAAAAATATTTTTTTTGTTGCGGAAACGGGGGACGGCTCTCCCGTGAGCAAGGGGTGGTTAGCCCCTTGTCCTGTTAAGCTGGCCGTCTCCCCGGTCCTGGAACTATCCCGCTTCTTCGTGGGGTGAGATTGGCCGAGGTTATTGGTCAAGGGAGTTCCGTACACCTCCGCCAACCTCTCCACGAAGCCGGTGGATAGCCCCGTTCGAAACCACGGACAAGATGTTATTTGCCGAGCGGGTTAGCAGCCCGCGGTTCGAACCATTAGCAAGTACTACCCCCGATTCCTTTGCGTTGGCCAAATCGTGCCACAGGTATTCAATGATGGAAATCACAAAGACGAACGGATGTGAAGAAAGGAAGGCAAAGGTAGGAAGAACAGGGATTTATTACTAATTATGTACAAGTCAAAGAAAGCAAGGGAGAAGGAAAGATACGAAAATAATTACAGAAGAGGAAGAAGACACAGTGCAATTCTAGCTTATCGATAGTCTTACTTATTTTCCAGACAACACAGACAAACAGACGACAGTCAGACTTACACGAATGGGGAATGAAGGCAGGAATGAGTGGAAGGAAGGGGAGGAAGGTTCAGCTGGACGCTGGCTGGAGCTTGATCCCACACGGGACGTCAGGCTGGAAGTCGACGGCCACTGATGCCCCCGCAATCTGGTTCCCGCGTAGCAACGGGTCGAACTGCGCGTCAAAGCTGCGCGCGCGCCGGGGCTGGTTGCAAACAACGTCTCCTCTCTTCAAACCTTCAATCTTCTGCTCACTCAACTCAACTGAGGTCAAACCAACTCAACTCAGCTCCTCCTCAACCGAACTGCTCGGTGCGTCCTCCTCACTCATCTCCTGACTGAGGTGGGGGCTCCGCGCGACGGGTTATATAACCACGCCCATGGAACTTTCACGAACCTCCTCAATCATTCTCTCTCCGCCCTCTCAGGCCAAACCCCTCATGCTTGGTTGGTTGATCGGGGGCTGGCTCACTCCTCCTTCTGATGACGAGGTGGGGCCACACCCTTCTTCCCCGAGTTGACCGCGTGTTCAATGGAGGGCGAATGCAGTTGGTAATGCGGTTGGCAATGCGGTTGGCAATGGAGGTTCTGGGGCAATTGAAAGGGGATTCTACCTTAGTTCATTTGGTGCAATGCAGAGTCAATTAATGGAAAACAGAGCATTAAACTAGAACACATAATAAGGAAATAACTATAGAGAGGTTCTATGGTGGCCTACGTGCTTGTACATGGTCTAGCTAAGGGGACGACCTTTGACCTTTACACAAATGGAGGTATTTACAAGAATCATTACAATTTACAGAGGGTGATATTTACAACAATTACAACGTGCAGGATTCTCAAATCCGCAAATATATATATATATATATCCTTATCTCAATAGTTATAAGTACTATTAACTTCATTTATATGATATAAAGAGGGATAAATGCAAATATAGCTTTTTACACTCATCGTTAAAGCAGTGATCACCCAGTCCCTGTGTTTTTCAGCTGCAGACATTATCAAAACATCCTCAAGGTCAGGTGGATGCCATCCCGTCTTTGAACACACCAGTGGCTTGTAAAGCATAATAGTCCATGAGCCAGGTCCAAAATTTTTGAAGTTGAGTATCAAGTTTGGGGACTAATTCCCACTATGATTTTTAGTTACACCAATGTCTGACGCCCATGAAAATGAGTGATGGACATTTCAAATGAGTAGCTTAATGCCATTTCCGACGCCATCTTTAAAAGTGGCTGCCATTTTCAAGGAATATTCATGTAATTCAAAGCTATTGCTGCATGGTAAATTCTGATGGTCAAATCTTAATTTGTACTTATCAAATGTTATTCACTTTATAATTTGGAACATGTCAATACTTATTTTAACCATTTTTATACATGTTTGCCAAGAATTTTGCTTAAAAATGCTTGGAAAATGCCTAAATTTGTTTTTTTTTAACTAGTCACTCCCAGAAGTTGTCTAAATAAGTTGGTTAAACCAAATTGGGGCAGATAGATCGAGATTTTCAGTAAAGGTAATGATTACCGACATGAGAATATTAGTCATAATTACCGTAGCCTCCGCGTTTTTGGTGAAAAATCCATTTATTTTGTTTGTATGCGGCCAAATTCTAAAACAAAATTATGGGTTAGGGGAAATAAAAATAGGCATAACGTTTGAACCACACAAGATAGGCCAACATATTACCACTTATAATGTGTGTCTTGAAGCCCTCTCCGCATTGCATTCATTAATATGTAAATTGGATCAGTAATTAGGTCACCAGGGGTCACAAGGTCACGAAATTCAGGCACTACTGAAAATGAGTACATCGTCCAGCAAAAATTTACTTTAAAAATCGGTTACACACATTTTCACAATTCTGATGCCTAGATAAGACCCTTACACCTATTGGTATGTGTTAAACCCATGTTAACAAGTTTACATACAATGAATTATTAATTGATGTGTGGGGCATGCGAAACTGGAAATATTCCCTCCAGTACGTTGTGCTTTGCTCTCTACCCAAAACAGCTTGTGCAATGTCTATGAAATTGTAGGGAAATAGAAAAAGTTCTATGTTCTACTCAATGGCTATGTTTAGTCCTCTTCAAACCTAACCTCCATGGCATGCTGAATGAAATCTGAAAATGGTTTAGCCTATCGGTACCAATGTGACATACGAAGAGCTTGGTTTCAAAATGAAATAAATGCCAAATTTAACATTTTCGATTTTTTGTTGTCAAAAGATTGTCAAAGTGATCAAACTTTCCCTGGGCTTTTTCGTCCCAAAGTGCCGTAAATCCTGGGTTTCTTGGCAATAATAACATGTATATTATACATTTGCCTTTGAATTTTGACCTTTTCTGCCATTTTTGTTAAAACCTCGAAAATGGATTTATCTCGTTTTGGAGCCAAACTCTTCATATATACACTGATAAAAAATTCGTTTACAAGTTTTTGACGTTAATCCTCTTCGTTATCACAATCACTGTCGCAATCATCTGAGTCCTGTTCAATATCAGCACCATCATCGTAATCATCGTCTTCTTGTGCCATGTTGGTGCAACTCTGCAGTTTACATGCAGCAGTGCACTTTAGACCATTAATCATGCAAGAACAGTCCAACTGGCGGCAACTCCGTGCACACTTGCATGAGATGAGACTAAGAACGACATCTGGAGCCGGCAAGCCAGTCATCCACTGAATTATTAGTTCTCCTTCACTGTTTAATTCCCAGCCATGGCCTTCTGATGGCTTGGGGATGTCTGGAAAGCATTCTAGGCTTCGCCTCCAGATAGCAGCTTGGTAATTTGCACGAAGTGTGTGCTGCAGCAGTGTGTCTGCGCATGGTGGAAGCTGTCCAGATTCGACGTCGCCCTTTCTTGCACAGAACATATTATAGCGCAGATCGTTTACACCACATATGTTTGTGTTTTTAGAGTAAAGAAGACATGTGAACTCTTGGATTTGGTTGAAAACGTCTTGTGTCAGGTTCCACGATGCTCCAAGAGCTCCACGATGCACAATTTTTCCATACTGGGTGGGATGCTTCCAAGCTATTTCAGTTGTCTTAGCAAACAGAGCTTGATCGAGTACCATTGCAATGTTCTCAAGATGGAGTGAAGACATGATCTATAAAGCATTGGAGAGAATCTCCTGCGCTGTTGCCATTTCTGTTGCGGGTGCATTTATAGAGGGCAGATAGCCTACAGCATCTTCCATCACCTCCACATGACCCCTTGTCATGATGTTAAAACCTGTCCATGAGCTGACTTTCTGATGAAGTGGGTCAAGCAAACGCATCAACACCCACAAGTGGTTTCTCCTCTGTGTTTTAGAAGCTGCATCTTCAAGAGTTCCAGACAAATCAGCTGTTTGTATTGCTGGCGGACCTTTTCTTTTCCCGACACTATACACTGGTAGCAGTTTATCCGATGATTGAATGGATCGTTTCTTCTCTTGTTTATCAACAACAGATGTTTTCTGTGCGGGCATACACGAAAATGATTTTGGTTGGACAATGATTCCATTGACTCCATGTGATGTTCCACCTCCACTCGGGGATTCTTCTAACCTGTCAATGTTGTCAAACGCTAATACTGTCGGGATAGAGTGGTGCACATCTGAAGGAAGAGAAACATCATCGCTGTTAACAGTTGCTATTTTGTCAAAACAGAGTGCTGTGTCAATCTCTTCCAGAGCTGTGTATGAACACCCATGTCCGAGTCTATTCAAGATTATGATCAACTCAACATTACCAGTTAGTGTTTTGATAGCCCATGGAAGCAAGACATGTTTTGATGTTTTCAGTGCCAACACTTACTGCAGTGATGACATCCTGTGCCATCGACCATGTTAGTCTATTTATGCGAGCAGAGCCGTTCTCACTTCCACCAAGTAAGATTCTCAAAAATCTCTGTAGAGTCGGTGGAACTTTCACATAATCTGGAGTGAGGTCTGCTGGCTGAGGAGGCCAATTGTCATTGAAGGAAGCGGCTTTAATTTCATCTCGCAGTGACATGGCTGCTTGGACAATTATGTTGTCATTACTGGCTTTTTCAAATGTTTCCAGCTTTGATTTCACGTGGATCAACTCAGCAGCTAACATCGTTTTGGTTAGGTTATCAGGCATTAGGTAAACGTGACGGTTCTCTGTGAAGAAAGTCAGTGAATCGCAGAACTGCATCTCTATACTGCGCCGGATATTTTTCTTGGTGGAATTGGTGATCTCACTTATGCCTGCAGACGCCATTGATGACACAAGCTTGGCTGTGATATCGAGCAGTGGAATAATCCTTGGATTTGAAAATAAATTGTTCCGGATGTATTCAAACACAGTTTTTAGTGATGCTTTCTCAACCTTTTGATATTGAATGTAGTCTTCTTCACTCGGTTCTGGAGTCTGCAGTTGCTCTCTTCTCTCTGGATGCGTGTAATCTCGGTAGCACGATTTATGGTAATGAGCCTCGGCTGCAACTATATCTCTTGCAGTCACGGCCAACACTCTGTCGTCATTACGGTTGATTGCAGCCTCCCTCACGGTTTTGTCTGACCGCAGCTCAACAGCTGGATTAAGAGACTCTCTCGACCGTGTTCCCTTGATATACTTTGACACCCGCAGACAAAAGATGCATTTCTTTTCATACACTCTCTCGTTAGATGACGGCTCATCTCTGGAAGATCGTCTGGGCGCAGTATCGGGCACATTTGCCAAAGAACTGTTGGATTGCTCTTGAAACTTAGCTAATGACTTTTTGTGTGTAAAGTCTGACCTGCAAGCCCTGTGATAGTATATTGGAACATGCGGAAGTTCAGCTGGGCTCTCTTCAGCAGGCTGAAGAATGGGTTTAAAATTTCGTATGGTTGCTGCATTGCAAAGTGTCTGCCATGAGTCGTTGTCATTTGGCTTGCTCAACTCATGCAGGGCTGATTTCTTGCTGCAAATGATACATGTTCCTGTCCCATGCTCCAGCTTTCTCCGTTTAACCATTACTTCCGATTGAGACATTTAAAAATTGTTTATAAACCATGTATATATAGGTGGAATGGCACTTTTGGGCAGAAGATCTAATCGTCATCCATGCAATCTGAAATGAGAAAATGATGGGGGAAAATTACCATACTTGTATATGCAGTTGAAATGTGAATCTAGCTAAACAAATCTGAAAATCAATATCTTTTTCCTTCAGCTGAAAAAACTACCAATATAAATATAAAATATTGTGTCCTCAATACATTTCTAGCAAAACATGTAGCCCTCGAAATCAACTCATTTTGTGTTGATTTGAGTCAAGAAACTCATTTTGCAATAAATGTTCGTTTCCCATAAATCTTACACTTTCAAAAATCCAATCTCACCCCTCCCCTCCAAATCTTCCCCATAACCCCTCCCCTCCAAATCTTCCCCATCACCCCTCCCCTCCAAATCTTCCCCATCACCCATCCCTTTCAAATCTCCCCCCTTGCCCCCTCCCTCCTAAACTACCCCCTCACCCCTCCCCGCCAAGACGCCCCCTCGCCCCTTCCCTCCTAGACTCCTGCCTCACCCCTCCCCTCCAAATCTCCCCCATATCCCATCCCTTTCAAATCCCTCCCCTTGTCCCTTCCCTCCCAAACTCCCCCCTCACCCCTCCCCTTCAAATCTCCCTACCCTCATTGCTTCTCAATTTCCCCCCTCTCACTCCCCCTCCTCAAAGCGTCCTCCCCGCTTCTTCCCCCTTCAAACTCTCACCTCCATCTCCCCCAACCTTCTGCCTCGCTCTTCCCCCTCCTCAAATAACACCTCATTGTGGCTCACCCAATCACCATCAAACCTTTTGTCCGCCCCATCCTTCCCTTTCTCCGAGCTATTCTGAAATCTCTGACACACCTTCAACAGCTCTCCCTATCTCTTCCACCTCTTCCACATCTTACCCTACCCCTCTTCCCCCCTGTTCTGTATCTGATGCTCCCCCTTCCTCTTCATTAACGGTATGGACCTCAAACATCCGGGGCCTTCGTTCAAACTTAACTGATCTCTCCATACAGGTTGCTTCTGTCAAACCAGACGTGATCTGCTTAACAGAAACTTTCCTCCTTTATGATGTCTCTGATTCCATAGTATCTCTCCCGGGCTACTCCCTCCTCCGGTATGATAGACCTGAGCCTCGTCCTGGAGGCGGGGTTGCTATCTTTATCAAAAACTCTCTTCCTCACTCGCCCTGCACTGCACTCTCTCCACCTCACCCCCAGGAATACCTCTGGCTACGGCTTCCCCTTCGCTCCCACCTCTTGTTCATATGTGTGTTGTACCGTCCACCAAACAGTGATGACTCCATCTACATCTCGCTGTCTGATGATATGGACCAACTTCTATCTACTCATCCCAACTCTCTCTTCCTCATATGTGGTGATTTCAATTGTCACCATGCCAGTTGGCTGGGTGTGGGTACCTCTCTCACCAGCCATGGCTCTTCAGCAAAGGACTTCTGCGACTCACTGGGACTGACACAATCTGTCAATTTCCCGACCCGGATCTCAGTCAACGGAACATCTTCTCTTCTGGACTTGGTTATGACTAACTTCCCTGAAAATGTCTGCTGCTCTTCTTCTGCTCCGATCGGATCATCTGATCATGTCCTTGTTAAAGTGGACATCTCTCTGACCATCCTCAGGGAGCCTGCTCAGCGTCGACGAGTCTGGCATTTCACTCAGGCCAACTGGCACGGTCTTCAAGCAGCCATCAATCATCTGGACTGGTCTCCCATCTCTACCACCTCTGACATAAACTCATCCTGGGAATTCTTCCAAAGTAAATTGCTCTCTCTCATGCACAGATTTATCCCATCTCGTCTTCAGTTGTCATACCCTTCCTCCCGTCCATGGTACACGGAATCTTGTGGTGAGGCTGTTGCCCAGAAACAACTTGCCTTCGTCTCCTGGAAAGCAAATCCAACGGAAGGAAATCTCATTTCCTTTCACAAAGCCCGAAACAAGTGTGTGTCCACCCTCAGGAGAGCCAGGAAACAATATCTCTCCATTCTCAAGACCGAACTCTCTTATCTGTCTCCCTCTTCCAAATCCTGGTGGCGTCTGGTCAAATCCGTTTCTGGTGTTTGTTCCCCCTCCATCCCCTCCCTTACCTCAAACGGCTACACAGCTGACTCCGCACGTGAAAAAGCTGAATGCCTCAACTCTGTGTTTGCCTCTAAATCTTGTGTCGCAAACCCATCCCTCTCTGTACCCACCATACCCAGTCGTACCCTGCTGCTCCTGGACTCCGTGTCCTTTCCTCCTGACAAGGTGGAAAAGTTTCTGTCAACCCTCGACTCTGATTCTGCAACTGGACCCGACGGCATCAGCCCACGGGTCCTAAAATCCTGCTCTGCTGCTCTATCTCACCCTCTCTCTGTTCTCTTCACCCTCTCTTTTGCTCAAGGTCAACTGCCATCTGCTTGGAAATCAGCCAACATCACCGCTTTGCACAAAAAAGGTGCAAAAACAGATCCTAGCAACTACAGACCAATCAGCCTTCTCCCAATTATCAGCAAAGTCATGGAATCCATCATTGCTTTGGATATGAAATCTTTCCTCTTCTCCAATGGCTTGATCTCTGATCATCAATTTGGTTTCAGACCAGGTCACTCTACTCTGGACATGCTGCTTCTGCTGTCTCAACAATGGATGGAGGTCCTCAATGCCAAACAGGAAATTAGAGCTGTCTCCCTCGACATATCACGTGCCTTCGACACGGTCTGGCACCCCGCTCTGCTCACCAAACTCTCCTCCTTTGGTATCCATGGAAATCTCCACGCATGGCTGGCGGACTTCCTCTCTAGTCGTCGTCAACGTGTGGCCCTGAATGGGTTTCTCTCATCTCCTCTTCCTGTTCAGGCTGGAGTTCCCCAAGGCAGTGTTCTGGGCCCCGTGCTTTTTCTGGTCTTCATCAATGATCTCTCTGACTCTCTCGAAAATCCTCTCTATCTCTTTGCTGATGACTCCACTCTCTGCCGCTCCATTCCTCTTCCCTCAGATCGGCAGTCTGCTGCCTCCTCACTCTCTGAAGACCTGGACAAAATCACAGACTGGTCAAACAAGTGGAACATGTCTTTCAATCCTGACAAATCTCACACTCTTACTATGTCTCTCCGAAAAGATCGACTGGACAACCCTCCCATCTACTTTCTCAACAATCCTCTCCAAGAAGTTCTGTCGCTCAAGATTTTGGGTCTCACTATCTGCCATGATCTTTCTTGGGAAAACCACATTTCCAAGCTGGCCTCCAAAGCCAGTCGCCGACTGGGCATCCTCCGTCGTGCGAAGTCCTTCCTCGGCACACCTGAGCTCCTCACCACATACAAGGCTTTCATCCGCAGCTCAATGGAATACTGTTCTCCCCTATGGGCCGGTGCTCCTGCCTCACACCTAGCTCGGCTTCACGCTGTTGAAACCAAAGCTTTCAGAATTATTGGAATCTCCCGCGATGAAGCTATCTCTGAGGGCCTTTCACTCACTCACCGCAGGCAGGTAGGTGGTCTTTCTGTCTTCTACCGACTCCTCTCCGGCCTTGCACCCCCAGCTCTCTCTGTGCTCTGTCCCCCAAATATTCCTACAGGTCGCACAAGATCTGCCAGCAACCCTCTGATGGTTAAACTGCCGAAATCTCGGCTCTCTGCTCACCTTCACTCTTTCATTCCTCTTTTCTCCCGCCTCTGGAACAAACTCCCTCACTCCCTTCAATCCCACTCCTCCCTCCAGGTCTTTAAAACAGCTGTTCACCACCATCTCTTATCTTCCCCCATCCAAAACCTTGATCTTTTCTACCCCCGCTAATTCACCCCAGATCCACCTTGTTTGAAATTCCAACTTCTTTCCTGGAAGTCCTGGCAGTGTCCATATGTTTTATACCTCTCCCACCGCCCCCTTCCCATGCCCCCCCCCCCCCAAAGCCCTCGCCCTCTCTCAGATCTCTCGATGTCTCCATGTCTCTCGGTCCCTGCTCTCAAATGTTGTGTTTGTGTCCTTCCCCCTCTCTCCCCATCTTGTCTACCGCTCCCGATGTTATATGTTTTATGTGTCGGTTTGTCTTTCTGTGTGATTAATGTTCGCTCTTTCACGAGCCTCGATCTTGTATACAAAAAAAAAAAAAAAAAAAAAAAAAAACAAACAAACCAGGATTGATAAAGACAAAGGCATAAATACGTTGAATAGACGATTTTAATACTACAAGAACAAAGAAAGAGTACATTGTGGCGGACACAAAAGCCCACTGGCGTGGTGACATCATTCCGCGCACCAAGTGGGCGAGGGCCACGCCCGAGGGGTAGGCGTGGCCTGAGGATATACACGGGGCGCGCAGCCCAGAGCGGGCTAGTGTTACAGTGAGCTCCTGAAATAAAGACGCTTATAAGTTACCGCTTGTCTGCTTCCTCCTTGCTCGCAAGCAGCGCGCGTAACGCCGCGCTTTACTGGTGACCCCCTCGACATTGGATCTGCCGGAGCGATCCTTCCACACGCGACGCCATTGCCATGGCCAACTTCATCAAACTTCCCGAATTTTGGGAGGCTCAGGCCGAAGTCTGGTTCGTCCAGGCCGAAGCCCAATTTCAGCTTCGGCGCCTCACCGGCGATGACACGCGCTATTGCCACGTCGTCGCCTCCCTCGGGCCCGGCACGGCCGCTCGAGTTGTGTCCGTCCTTCGCCACCCACCGGACGGCCACAAGTACGAGGCACTCAAGCGGCTACTCCTAGCCACGTTCGGCCTCACGGATGATGCACGGGCCGACCGCCTCCTGGATCTCCCCGAGCTCGGTGACACGCGCCCGTCGGTCCGAATGGACCATATGCTGTCACTGTTGGGCGACGAAGCCCCCGGTTCTCTATTCCGGGTGCTTTTCCGTCGCCAACTTCCAGCGCAGGTTCGCCTCGCGTTGGCCGGGACCGGGCTAATGGAACCCCGAGCATTGGCAGCCGAGGCGGACAAGTACTTCGCCGCTTCGGACACGCGGGCGAGAGTCGGCGTGGCCGTCACGGCCCTCGTGGCTGATGCTGCTGATGCTGCTGATGCTGCTGATCCACAGCATCAGCTTATACAGCTATATACGCAGCATGCTGATACGCACCTCGTGACCGCCGCCACGCCCCGCCCACCGCCGCGGCGAAAACCGCCACCGCGGGGAAACCCGCCAACTCCACCGGCCTGGCAGAGCCAGCCGCGCTCCTCCAGCTCCACCACCTGGTGCTGGTTCCACGCCAAGTTCGGCCACGAAGCTCGGCAGTGTCATCCGCCATGCTCCTTCAACAGGTCGGGAAACGCCCGGGCCGCCGCTCAATAGTGGCGATGAGCGCCGGCCGTTCGAGCAGCCTGCTGTTCATAACGGACACCTTCTCCGGGCGCCGTTACCTGTGCGACACGGGAGCGCAGGTGAGTGTCGTTCCCGCCGGCACGTCAGACAAGCATGCCGCGGGTGGGGGCCCCGCGCTGCTTGCCGCGAACGGGACGCCCATCCGTACGTACGGAAAACGCTGCCTCTCTCTGCGGTTCGGAGGGCAGGTTTTCCGATGGATGTTCGTGACCGCCGACGTGCCCATGGCACTGCTTGGCGCGGACTTCCTGTGCGCTAATGGGCTCCTGGTCGACGTCAAGCGCAGACGTCTTGTCCAGGCCGAGACGTTCAGCTCGCTCGCTTGTGCATTGCCCAGCTCGCCGAGCAGCTCAACGAGCGGCTTGCCAAGTGGCTTGCCGAACGGTTCGGTTCCGGCCACGTTGGTCTGTACGCTTCCGGCAGCGGACGCATTCATCTGCCTCCTCGCCGGCTTCCCGGCCCTCACGCGGCCCACCTTCTCGGTGGGGGCCGTCAAGCACGGGGTGGCCCATCACATCCCCACCGTCGGGCCACCGGTCTACGCCCGGGCACGCCGCCTCGAGCCGACGAAGCTGGCGGTGGCAAAAGCGGAGTTCGCTACCCTGGAGCGACTCGGCATCGTTCGGCGCTCAGAGAGCGCTTGGGCGTCGCCGCTGCACATTGTGCCGAAGCCCGGCGGGGGATGGCGACCGTGCGGGGACTATCGCCGTCTCAATGACGCCACGACTCCCGACCGCTATCCCGTCCCCCACATTCAGGACTTTTCCGCCCGTTTGGCGGGCATGTCCTTCTTCTCGAAGGTGGACCTCATACGCGGCTACCATCAGGTCCCCGTCAGGCCGGAGGACGTCCCGAAGACGGCGGTCATCACGCCATTCGGACTCTTCGAGTTCCTGCGCATGCCCTTCGGTCTGAAGAATGCGGCTCAGGCGTTCCAGCGACTGATGGACAGCGTCCTGCGCGACTTGGATTTTGTCTACGTCTACCTGGACGATATCCTCGTCGCCAGCGTGTCCCGCGAAGAGCACCTACGCCACCTCCGCACGCTCTTCGAACGCCTGGGCCAGCATGGCCTGATTGTGAACCCCGCAAAGTGCCGGTTCGGCGCCGCCATAATCGATTTTCTGGGGCACCGTGTCACCAGGCACGGAGTCGTCCCTCTGCCGGCCAAGATGGAGGCGGTGAAGGGGTTTCCACGCCCCCGCACGATCAGAGGGCTGCAGGAGTTCCTGGGCATGGTGAACTTTTACCATCGGTTCCTGCCCCGTATCGCCCAGCTCCTGCGCCCCCTGCACGAAGCTCTCCGAGGTAAGCCGGGCAAAGGCGATGTTACCTGGACCGAGCAGATGGACACGGCGTTCACGGGCGCGAAGCTCGCCTTGGCTAACGCCACCATGCTCGCGCACCCGGCGCCCGATGCACCGATCGCCCTCACCACCGATGCCTTGGACTACGCGGTGGGCGCGGTGCACGAGCAATGGGTGCGTGGAGCTTGGCAACCGCTGGCGTTCTTTAGCCGGCAGCTTCGCCCGCCCGAACGCCGTTACAGTACCTTCGACCGCGAGTTGCTCGGGCTTCACTTGGCGGTCAGGCACTTCCGCCATCTGCTCGAGGGCCGTGCGTTCACGGCCTTCGTCGACCACAAGCCGCTGATCTTCGCGATGGGCAAGGTCACCGAGCCGTGGTCGGCCCGGCAGCAGCGTCACCTCTCGGCCGTGTCCGAGTACACGACGGACATCCAGCACGTCGCGGGGAAGGACAACCCGGTGGCGGATTGCCTTTCCCGGGCCGTCGCCCACGCAGTCCACCTCGGCATCGACTATGCCCGGATGGCAGCGGACCAGGCCGCTGACCCCGACGTCCAGGCCTTGCGGACCGCCGTCACTAGCCTCCGCGTCACCGAGGTGCCGTTCGACGGCGCGGGCGCGGCCCTCTTGTGCAACGTCTCCCTCGGGCGTCCTCGCCCCATCGTGCCCGCGGGCTGGCAGCGCCAGGTGTTTGACGCCATCCACGGCCTGTCCCACCCGGGCGCGAGGGCCTCCCAAAGGCTGATCGCCGACAAGTTCGTCTGGCATGGCCTCCGGAAGGCCGTCCGCGGCTGGGCCAGAACGTGCCTCGCGTGCCAGCGCGCCAAGGTGCACCGGCACACCCAGGCCCCGTTGGCCCCGTTCACGGTGCCGGAACGCCGGTTTGACCACGTCCACGTGGACCTGGTGGGACCTCTGCCCCCCTCGCGGGGTTTCACCCACGTCCTCACCATGGTGGACCGCACCACCCGGTGGCCGGAGGCCGTGCCCTTGGCGTCGACAACGGCGGCCGATGTTGCGCAGGCTTTCATCGCCACCTGGGTCGCCCGGTTCGGCGCCCCCTCAGACATCTCGTCCGACCGCGGCCCCCAGTTCACCTCGGAGCTCTGGGGGGCGGTCGCGCAGGGGCTTGGGGTCCGGCTGCACCGAACCACGGCCTACCACCCCCAGGCTAACGGCCTGTGTGAGCGGTTTCACCGCTCATTGAAGGCCGCGCTCCGGGCCACCCTCCGCGACGGTGGCTGGGTCGACAGGCTCCCCTGGGTCCTGCTGGGCCTCCGGACGGCGCCCAAGGAGGACCTGCGCGCATCCGCGGCGGAGTTGGTCTTCGGGCAACCGCTGCGGGTGCCGGGCGAGTTCCTCCCCGACTCCACGGCACCATGGTCCGCGGCACAGCAGCGCTCCGCTCTGCAAGAGACCGCCCAGAGGTTCGCCCCGGTGCCAACGGCATGCCACGGGCACCCACCGACGCACGTCGCCCCGGAGCTTTGCACGGCGGAGTACGTCTTCATCCGCCACGATGCCCACCGGACACCACTGCGGCCCCCGTACGACGGGCCTTTCCGCGTGCTGGAGACCGGGTCGAAGCACTTCACCCTGGACATCGGCGGTACTCCCGACCGTGTTTCGGTAGACCGCTTCAAGCCGGCCCACCTCGACGTGGACCATCCACCGCCAGTGGCCCGACCCCCACGTCGGGGCCGCCCCCCTGCGGGCGGACCCCCGGCACCGCCCAGCCCCGCCGCCACGCCGCCCCCCGGTCCTGCACCCATCCCAGGGGCAGCCAGGGGCATCCCACCTGGCATCCCTGCACCCCGGACGCCGCCGATCGCCAGGGGGCGCTTCGGCCGGGTCATTCGTCTGCCCCGCAAACTGGCCCTCCAGGTGCGCGGGAATTATGGGGGGGCGCGTGTGGCGGACACAAAAGCCCACTGGCGTGGTGACATCATTCCGCGCACCAAGTGGGCGAGGGCCACGCCCGAGGGGTAGGCGTGGCCTGAGGATATACACGGGGCGCGCAGCCCAGAGCGGGCTAGTGTTACAGTGAGCTCCTGAAATAAAGATGCTTATAAGTTACCGCTTGTCCGCTTCCTCCTTGCTCGCAAGCAGCGCGCGTAACGCCGCGCTTTAACATACAGTAATTTCAATAGAAACTACGACATAATCAAAGCATAATAAAACCAATGCAAAACTACACACAGATTGCCCACAAAGAAGAGTAGTTTCTCATCCAACAGGTGTAAGGGTCTCATGTTTGAAGGATAGAAGCACAAAACTGTGAAAATGTGTGTAACCGATTTTTAAATTAAATTTTTGCTGGACAATGTACTCATTTTCAGTAGTGCCTGAATTTCGTGACCTTGTGACCCCTGGTGACCTAATTACTGATCCAATTTACATATTAATTAATGCAATGCGTAGAGGGCTTCAAGACACACATGAATGGTAATATGTTGGCCTATCTTGTGTGGTTCAAACGTTATGCCTATTTTTTATTTCCCCTACACCATAATTTTGTTTTAGAATTTGGGCACACAAACAAAAAACTAGGTTTTTCACCAAAAACGCGGAGGCTACGGTAGTTATGACTAATATTCTCATGTCGGTAATCATTACCTTTACTGAAAATCTCAATCTATCTGTCCCAATTTGGTTTAACCAACTTTTATAGACAACTTCTGCGAGTGACTTGTTTAAAAATAACAAATTTAGGCATTTTTCCAAGCATTTTTAAGCAAAATACTTGGCAAACATGTATAAAAATGGTTAAAATAAGTATTGACATGCTCCAAATTATAAAGTGAACAACATTTGATAAGTACAAATTAAGATTTGACCATCAGAATTTACCATGCAGCCATAGTTTTGAATTACATGAATATTCTTTGAAAATGGCAGCCATTTTTAAAGATGGCGTCGGAAATGGCATCAAGATACTCATTTGAAATGTCCATCACTCATCTTAATGGACGTCATACATGTGTGTAACTAAAAATCATAGTGGGAATTAGTCCGCCAATTTGATACTCAAATTTTGTCTGGCTCATGGACTATAATCTTGTGGCATTTCTCAGCCAGCTTGGTTTCAAGTACAAGTTTCGCTTCATTAGATTTCAGAGTTGTTACATACATACATACATACATACATACATACATACATACATGCATACATATACACATATGAGCATTCCTTTTTGCACCGTGACAATGCATAGGGCTGCCACCGTCAAGCGGACCTGGTGGATACGCTCACATCTCACCTCCTCAAATGATGCCTTTGTTGACATTCCTTCTCCAAAAGGATATACATACATATTTGCATACATACATACATATTGTCGCGTCCCTGCCGATTAAGACCAGCCGGGATGGATGGTCGAACCAGCTTTAACTCCCGAGGCGACCTCCCGATTATTGCGGTTATTTTTGCACGCAGGATGGAAGAGATGCGAGGCGTTTAACTAAACGAACACAAGGGTTTATTCCCGAAACCACAAAACATGCAAACACGACAAATAAAAGTGCAACAATTAAAAATAGCAATATATAAACTAATAATAAAAATAAGGTGCTGACGAAAAATATATCTTGAGATTAGATAAATTCTATTTTGAGTGACCCTCCAGCAGTTACAAATACAAACACACAGGGAAAAGTAATACAATAAAAATAAAATTCCCCCCTGGGCCGGCACTTAACTGACCCCACTGAATCCTTTTGGAGGTTGGTGGCTGTCGAAACTCAAAGCCCCACAGGCGGGAGCTCGGCAAAAGATGGCGACGAAGGCACCCAAGGCCGTGAGGCAAGTCGTGAAGACGGCCCTCTTTCTTTTCGGTCCCTCCAAGTTTTCTCTCCTTGTTTTATTGTTACCACTCCTCTGCCAGGGAGGGACAGTGCGGCCCGCAGCTCCCCTGAAGAGCACCACAGCCAAAACCTTCTCACGATTGGTGCAGAAAAACGCTCTCCCTGGAACACTAAAAATGGCCAAGCCTTCTTGTTCGGCAAGAAGAAGCGCTTCTTCTTCTTCTTCAATCCAGAGCCAATGGCGAAGCTTCTTGCTGCCCCTGTGCTCTTTTATCGGACCAATCGCGTCACTCGGGAGGCGCGGTCTGCCGGTCCTGTTCCGCACGGTCACTCCGCCTCTCCTGGGCGGGTCCCTTTTTCCATATATGTCCATACGGGCTGGCCTAGCCTGGCCGGTAGTTCCTAGAGCGTAATTTGGCCGGCCGTGTTGGCACAAACGTTAGGGAAGACTACAGAGGGTTTGACGCACAGGAGAAAACTAACCTTAACCCCTATTACTAATTAACGCGACATCATCCCCCATATGATGCACATTTAAACAACCTTAAGCTACATTTTCCCTGCTTATGTACATCGTAATGCTTCTACACGTCCACAGTCCATGCTATTTCCTATATAATTCCACCTTTCCTTCTGTATTCTTTCATCGACCTCCCATAAACGTAACATTGTGTGTGTGTGTGTGTGTGTGTGTGTGTGTGTGTGTGTGTGTGTGTGTAT
This sequence comes from Myxine glutinosa, assembly GCF_964187855.1. Taxonomy (NCBI): domain Eukaryota; kingdom Metazoa; phylum Chordata; class Myxini; order Myxiniformes; family Myxinidae; genus Myxine; species Myxine glutinosa. The sequence continues at coordinate 124,794 of NC_136265.1, read as the reverse complement.
GTATGTATATATTATATATATATATATATATATATATATATATATATATATACACACACACACACACACACACACACACACACACACACACACACACACACACACACACACACACACACACACACACACACACACACACACACACACACACACATACTGTATATATATATATATATAAACTGTTGGCCATAAAGATGGAATATATTTTTTTCAACAAATTTTCATAGCATCATTATTTCAATCTAAATTACCATTGGCATTTATGGTGCATATAACCACTTTTCTTTATTATTCTGTGTCTTACGCACATTTGACAGTGATTTTTATTAATTATCAGTCCTAATCGGTTGGTGTCTTGAGCGTAAAATGACAATGACGACAATAGACAGTAAATTAAGGATCATGACACATTTCTTTTTAATCTCTGTCAGTTTTCCAGATAACATTTTTTGGAGTGATTTCATGGATCAATTTGCATCACAGTAAAGTCCTTGTTGTTACTCAGTCACTAATAGCAGGTATGTCCACCCCTGGCACGAATCAGGGCGTGCAGATGTCGTGGCATGCTGTCCACTAGCTTGTTGACGACGTCAACAGGCATAGCATCCCATTCTTCCCTCAGAGCGTCGGCCAACTCCTGCAAAGTTTGAGGAATAACATCTCTGTCGTTGATGGCTTGGCCTAGGGCATCCCATGCATGCTCTATGGGGTTCATATCCGGCAAGCAAGCTGGCCATGGCAACTGCTCCACGCCCTCTGCCTCAAGGAATTCCCTTACTGCAGCAGCCCTGTGCGGTCTAGCGTTGTCATCCTGCAGTCGGAAATTGTGTCCATACACTCGTCTTGCATGTGGAAGGCAGTGGTACTCCAGGATATCCCGGTACACGACGGTATTGACGTTTCCGTCCGGAACCACCAGTGGCGTTTTCCCTCCATAATGGATGCCGGCCCATATCATCACTGAGCCGCCACCACCTTGAGTCGTCTCGTGGATGCAGTCATCATGAGGGTTCTCCCCGGGTACTCGACAAACTCGTTGTCTCCCATCTATACGGTCAAGGATGTCGCGGCTCTCATCCGTGAAGACAACATGTCGCCAGTGTCCAGGATGAAGCCTTCTGTGCTCCCCAGCCCAGCGAAGACGAGCAACTCTGTGGCGAACAGCCAGGCGTGGACATTTAGTCAACCGTCGTGCTAGGTAACCATGTTGGAGCAATCTCCGATTAACGGTTGACCGGGAAACGTGGATCCCATGATGTCTCCTCCACAAGCGACGAAGACGACTCGTCGGCATTTTCCGGTTTCTGTGGCAGAGATTCAACAGTTGGCGATCATCTCGTCTCGTGGTTAATCTTGGACGTCCTGGAGGTTTCCGCGGCCGCACATTCCCCGCCTCACGTTGACGTTTCAGGATCTTACAGACTGTACTCTGTGATATCCCGACGACATCTGCGATATCACTCTGTTTGTAGCCCTCCTGCCGCAGTGCTACCACTCTCTCGCGTATTGCTGGTTCCGTTGGACCAGGCATAGCCCAGGGAACGTCTCTACCGATTTTTCTTGCAAACGGTACAAGGAACTCGAAAAAAAACCAGCCTCGTTTAACACAGTGTTGAATCAGGGAAAGGGACAGAATATCACATGCATGGGCTTTTATAGTCCCTAACAAAAAAAATTATTACGTAATACACATTTTTTCAATGTTATCATATCACCTGTGTAATGGGGAAACGTTATGTAATCACTCAATTACCCTTTTGTTTACACGTAGACTGTCAAATACCAAAGAAACTGTGGAATCATGTCAAAAATAATTTTATTCAATCTTTATGGCCAACAGTGTGTGTGTGTGTGTGTGTGTGTGTGTGTGTGTGTGTGTGTGTGTGTGTGTGTGTGTGTGTGTGTGTGTGTGTGTGTGTGTGTGTGTGTGTGTGTGTGTGTGTGTGTGTGTGTGTGTGTGTGTGTGTGTGTGTGTGTGTATATATATATATATATATATATATATCGGATCCGTTGACTTAGGACTCAAGACTCATGACTGAGAGAAGGAACAACTGATATATATTTATTGGATTCGTTATACACACAAGCTTGGTGGAGAGCAAAACACGTCGGACAGAAGCTCACAAAAATGACCACCGTTCCAACAAGATGCTCTAAAATAATTCGGTCGAGTTTCACTTTATAAAGGGAATATTGGGGTGTGGTTTTTAGCTCTCAAGACAAAGAGAAAGACGGAGTGGTCTCCAAGGTCACTCATGGGTCAACCATGTTGACGATTCTCTAGAAACCTGTTTTTTGGGGGAAAGTTCAGCAAGTCGTAAAACTGCCAAACATGAAAGTGATCTAACACAGTCTTAAGGGAGGCTGGAAAGATACGGTTTGGTCTTCACAGAGTGAAGGATAATATCATCAGGGCCTGGCTTTTACAAGACATATAACTCTTTATAAGGATATATTAAGTTCTAAAGGGATATATTCAGTTCTAAAGGGATATTTCGACAGTAAGAGACATGCTATAAAAAGTCACACAAAGTATATAGACATGACAGGCAAAGTAATGTAACAAGTCTTTTAAAGGGAAAAGCAGGGTTTCAAAGGATATAAAGGATATGATATTTTAAGCAAAGCAGACATAATTGGTGAAACAACAATAGAACACGAAAGAGGGGGAGGGGGGGGGGGGTCTCAAGCCCCACATACCCCCCTTTTGGATCTAAGATACAAAGTTATCTCTGAGCCAATCAAAGGCCTTTATTCAAAGTAGGAAGACAGTAAATGAAAAATGTCACGCGAATGCGGCCCAAGTGGGCATGCCAATGCCCAAAGCACCTCGCATCGCACCCAGAAGGACGATTCGCGTGTGTGTGTGAGTATGTAATGTGCGCTGGCCATAGAGACATGATTAGCCAATGGCGCGTCGGATCCACAACGAAGGCATCTGGTTCCGCAGGGGTCCACACTCGAGAAGGTCTCCCGACCCACCCTTTGGCCACGGAGGTGCAGCCGGGACCCTCCTCTAGCGAGAGCTCGCCCAAGCAATTCCAGGTGCAGTCCTTCTAGATCTTCGGCGCTCAATCGATCTCCATGTTCATAAGACCTTGAATGTGCAGTCGTTCTGCCGGGGAATACATAACAACGTCAGTATCAAGTGGCCTAGATCTGCGGCCTAGACGGCCAGCGGTCAGAGCCTTACATTCCATAAAAAAGAGAGAAACTTCCTTTAAGTAGTCGTTTGCGTCTGCATGCGACATGTTGGGATCCAGGATAATCGGCTTCCTGGCAGGCGGGCCCAGCAATGCATCTGGGTCCGGAGCCGAGTCAAAATCCAGGGCTGGGACAGCAAGGGTTGAACTGCTGTGAGCTCGTGAGACATAAGTGACAAGAGAATTACTAGACTGGGTCCGTGAAGACAAAAGCAAGTCCACATCCGAATCCAAATTCATTTTTTCAGTATAATCAAAATCATTTTCAAAATCGTTATTGGCAACATTAAAAATGGAAGAACATTCTTCAGACGCGGAGATCTCATCATTGCTGCTCAGTTACTCGTTCGGGTCGTCGTTCCAGGGTCCGCAGTCCGCAGTCACGTCATCAGCCGGAGGTTCATTTGGGTCCATGGTCAGCTTGACGGACACCATCATGGCCCCTTCCGGTGTTGTCTTCAGCATCCATCCTGTGGAACATTTACTCACACACGCAAGGACTAAAGCCTTGATTAGTATTCGTAGCCCCCCTGCCCCACCAATTGGCATTTAGTTACCTCATCTCTATTCATAGCTGCATTTCCTGCGTCATGTCTGGAAATTCAAATGTTATTTTTACTTTCACCAATTTCCGAAAATACCTTCCTTTCTGAGCAATAATTCAATTGATGTGATTCCAGCGTGCCTGGTGGAGTTCTGCTCACCTGGTCTGCAGAGCCGTGATCCAATTTGCACCAGCCCCAACTTGTGTTGTAGCAACCTAGCACAATTTGTTAAATAAAAGCCACAACTTTCCATTCGTTGTCACACTCTTTCCAGTGCAGGCCAACCACCTTTATCACCTTTTGGCATCCCAATGCTCTTAAACAAACAGCTTTAACAACACCTGTTACAGTGAATATATTTCCCCTGCTCCCTCCCCTTACTCAGGAGCCAAACCACACGAGGTGCCAGCCACCCAGATCCCTAGTAACGCGTCCCAACTTTAACACAAGACCTCCACCACGAACAACATCGTCAGGTTGTGATCGACATCCCACATCACATCCCACATCACTTCCAGTAAAACATTCATCCCAGACCACCCTAGGTCACCACAGGTGCACCCGGCACCCGAGCTCACCCGTTCTCATTTCACAGCCCTTCTTGGGGGCATGCTCCACCATGCAGCACCCTCTTCAAACTATGTCCTTTTACGAGCATGCCTACTCCACCAAGCACCTCGGTACACACGTTCCTGCAGCCTTATTCACATAGTACATACGCACCCCTTCAAATGTCCCCGACAACCTCGGTCTTGGGGGGAGACGGTCGCAGTGCATGGCATTCCCCTCACGTCACCTACGCCGCCCTCGTTCCCCAGTCCACACGACAGCAGCCCCCAGTGCCCATAAAAAGTGCCCACTCCACAACCCACAATTTTCCCAGGGCACACACCTGCCTCTTTGAAATCCACGTTTCATGGCGGTATATGTTGACAATCTGTGCGTCCTATCCTTTGGTTGGCGGCCCTTCCTGTCCGCACTTGCGTTGCCCCGAGCAACGTCAGTGTCCGCCCTTTGGTGGCCTCCAAATTCTTTATCTCTTTATCTATTTATCTCTCCAAATTCTTCCAAATTCTTTATCACCGAACCTGCGGATGTGAGGACACCTCACATTTTCCAAATTCCCTACAATAATTCCCTACAAGGTTGTTTCAGCCTCTGGCCCGATGGCTGTCCAATATCTACAATATAAATCCCAATAAATTGTAATCCCAATATAAATTGTTTCAACTCGACTTTCAATGACAACGACTTTTTCCACCAACATACCACCATTAACCTCCCCCTGTTATTTATTTATTTTCGTAAAAAACAAATAATAAAATAACCTGGTCTATTTATTGAAAATAAAAATAGTTCTCATATGTCCTACCGTCTGGTCAATTTTCCTCACCCACTGTGACTCACTCAAAATAGATTCTCACTGTTTGAGTGCAGGTGTCCTATTTTACTCTTTCCCCTGTTGGTGTGGACACACGTAACTAATGCACCCATCCAAACACCATTCTACCACACACACCACAGGTGCCAATATCCACCACAATTTACCTGTTCCCTCTACCTACCTTTAAGCTACCCTACCGGGTATTCGTGAAGGGTGTCCATCTTTCCCAACCACTTCCTTCACACCTGCTACTTCACGTTGTCCACCATACTCACTCCACAACCCTCTAAGATACCTCTAAGATTTATCCATAAACCTCAGAAACCTCTAAGATACACACAACCTGTATCAAAGTACCCCGAACAACCCACAACCAATATCAACCACTGAAGCCGCCTTCCCGACTCCAGGCAGCCACACACAGCCACATACATCTCCACCCACGTCACACAAGACAACAGACAACAAGACAACAGGTGTGTCCACCACACAGAAACCTTTGGCAATGCAACAACCGAACTCCCAGACAACCAACAACAAAACATCCAATCCATCTCCATGGCTCACCAAGCAGCTCATTGTGTCCCTGTCTATCTCTTTTTTTCATCTACACTGTTTACAGCGAGTCCAATTCATTTTTTAAGTCACATCACATTAACCACATGGACCCAGAGCATATGTAATAACCACTCAAACTTAATCCAGCTTCACATACCGATTTCCCCCAAAAAAACTCGTGAAACTTCACCCCCATTCTGGAAAAAAACCCTGGACTCAATCCTGACACCCTAAATAACTTCAGACCCATCTCCAACCTACCCTTTCTGTCAAAAGTTTTGGAACGCGCTGTGGCCACTCAACTCAAACATCACCTCTCTGCCAATAACCTGTATGAAACATTCCAATCCGGATTCCGCTCCAACCACAGTACTGAAACTGCTCTCCTCAAAATCACCAACGACCTTCTCTCTCCTCTGACGCCGGCAACCTCAACATTCTCATCCTCCTCACCTCAGCGCCGCCTTTGACACCATCAATCACACCATCCTCCTCACCCTGCTTTGACCAGCTTGCGCCTATAAAAACCCAAATCTGTTTCTTTCACCCATTCTGCTCCCTGGTTTACCCCTGAACTCCGCCTGATGAAAACTCGTGCTCGCCAACTTGAAAGACTCTGCAATAAAACAGGTCTCACAATTCACTCCCAAACCTACAAGGACCACCTACAGCACTACAAAGATGCCCTCTTTCTACTCTCTCCACCTACTACTCTCACTCTCAAATTATCCACTCTGGCTCCGGAAACCCAAAGCACTCTTCTCTACAATAAACAAACTAAATAAACAAACAAACTCTACAACGTGAACAAACAACCTCAACCCCCTGGATACCACCACCCAGTCATTCACAGTAGAAAACTGCATCTCCTTCCTTTCATTCTTCCAAAGCAAAATTGACAGCATCTACACCAGCTTAATCACCACAATTCGCTCCCCCTCAAGGTGTCCCCCAAGGTTCAGTTCTTGGCCCCCTCCTCTTCATCCTGTACCTATCCCCCCTCGGTTCCCCCCTCGGTCACTTAATCCGTCGTGCACCATGGCCAATGCACCATGGTCTCCAATTCCACTGCTTCACCGATGACATCCAGCTTTTCATCTCCACCAAATCCATCTCCACCGCCACCCACTCTATCCTGACAAACTGCATAACTGAAATAAAATCCTGGCTTCAAATCAACTTCCTCAAACTTAACTATGATAAATCTGAAATAATCATCATTGGCCCAAAAATACTCACCAAATCCACCCATAACCCTGCCCTCAAAATCGACGGTTTCCCAGTATCCACCTCCACTCACATCCGGAATCTTGGCACCATCTTTGACCAAACCCTCTCCTTCGACAAATACACCAAACAGATCACAAAGACAGCCTTCTCTATGGTTCACCCTCGATAATCATCAATAAACTCGAATACACTCAGAACTCCGCTGCCCGTCAACTCACCCATTCCCGGACCGGTGACCACATCACCCCCGTCCTCTACAAGCTTCACTGGCTCCACATCCCCAGAGAGTCCAGTACAAAATCCTCCTCTTGACCTACAAAGCCCTCCATAACTTGGCCCCATCCTACCTGACTGACCTCCTCTCCAGACACACTGTAACTCACAGACAGACAGACAGACAAATAACAGAGGCGTATCACAAGCCCCAGCAAAGGACATCACCTCTCCAGACAGGCACAGTCTAATTCACAGTATCTATATACAGTTTCACAGTATCTATATGCCAACCTATATCTGGAGCCTCACAAAGCCAAAAATCGGACAGGTTCACTGCATTCCGCGCAACTGCAGCCTCCAACCACACGGGGTGCCATGCTCCACCATGCAGCCCGATCTCTACTTGGTGCGCGCCCCCATAAGCCTCCCATAATTCCACTTCCAGCCTCCCATAATCAGCAAGTTATGATAACCCACAATACACCTGGGCACACACCCTCTTCAAGAAGGTACCAACCCTTTTGATACCACGACTTGGACCATGCTACTTGCATCTCCTTGCACCCTCCCAAATGTCCTCCATGTAACATGAATAACCCAGAGCTCGATCATACACGTCACCAGTACTTAGCACGATTAAATTAAATTAAAAGCATACTATAACGGACGTTTCCGGTCGGCACCGGAAATCTGTTTATCTCCTGAGTCCCCCGAAACACCTAATAAGACGTCAACCACAATGACAACAACAAATTTCAGAAATCGATATTCTTCTATCCACAAATTACGTCCACAATTTCAGTTTTAACCAACAATACGTCTCCTTCTATCCCGATCCAAATTCTATATCATGCCGTTGAATGAACACCCAGCTGGTTGACTCAGCCTCCCAAGTTTAACAGCTTGGTAAACGGCAATCAGTGAGACTCCATTACAAATGCAACCACCCGATGTATGTACCAGACCAACAACCAACCGGTCCGTCCAGGAACTCCTGCCAAAACCCCACAGCCTTTCTTGTGAGGCATGCTCTACCATCTCCTTGCCTGGAACAATATCCTCCCCCTGTGCGGGACACATCCCCTCTGAGCGTAGGCAGGTTATCGCCGGCACTCTGAGCAAAATTCAGTATTCTGAATTTTAATTAAACAAATTCCAAATTCCGACAGGGCTCGCATTTCCCATCCAATGAAACTCACGGAAGTACGTTACCAAAATACCTCCCCTCCAGATCAAAGGTGTGTATTTCGCACCTCTGACAGCATTCCACACCAACAGAACTTTAATCCCTCTCAACAACGACTCATTGACTCCCACCGCCCCAAACCTAGGGCCCCCCATACAGCGCACACGTGACTCGCGGCTCGCTCGGCTCCCGTCCGAATGCGCAATAACTCTACCCCCAAACTTCTACGGAGCCGCACGGCAGAAACCACAGGCTCGTACCACACTTTAATTAAACGAACATCACCGGGACCCTCGGATAGACGCTAAAATCGACATACACACGTCAATGACGAATACATACAATATACACGACAAAAATCCGATTTTAATTCAGAGATCGCCGATCGACCTGGCGCAACCAACTCAACGCGACGACGTCATGCCGTTTTTGATACACTTTCGTGCTTCCATACAAGTATTAATATCCCTATATACATTCATTCGTATACCAGTGAGCCTCTCAGATGTCGCGCGAACACCGGATCGACTCCAACCATGCACCTCCCAACTGAAACTCCCAGACAAAACTCCCATGTCTCCCTATGCAATGCATTTGAATCATACCACGTGACTGACAAACCGGCTTGCATTTCATGCGTTTCCTTATATCCGACCAACTTGACACTAACCACGTACAGTCAGAGCATCTTGTGCAACAATCCCCATTCATTCATATACGTCTCACTTCATTCAAAGGAAAAAGGGATTTTGGGACAAGGGGAGAAAAGGGATTTTGGGACGGGGTGAGTTGGGGTGAGAAGGGTGGCGGGTGCAGGGGGGGCTCGCTGCGCAGGGGGGGTGTTGCCTGAAGCCCCGGGACAGAGCTTAGGGCTTGGAGGGTAGGGGTTTGATCTACCTAACCCTTCCACAGGTCTTGATTTTCGACGAGCGGCATTGGTCGCTCGCTAGCTCGCATACAAAATCCCCCAATCGCCTTGTCCTGCAGTATCCTGCAATTAGTTTGCCTGCTTCCTCAGGGCATCGAGAGGCTCGCCCGCCTCACAGCTGCCTCCCTCCATCAACTAAAGATTTTCCAATAAAAATGCTGGGATATTTCTGACAGGCTCACCCTGCCTTCACAGATTTCTAACCTAACTCCGAGAGGCTCGCCCGCCTCACAGCTCTCTAACCTAACTTGTAAGAGGTTCGCCCGCCTCACAGCTCTCTAACCTAACTCCTCTTACCTGTCCAGGTAACCAGGTAACCTTACTCCTTATTCCCGAGAGATCTCTCCCGCATATAGCCGCCTAATCAGAGATCTCTCCCGCATATATGCTCCCTTTATATGCTAACCGTACCTTACTTTGCCGGCATCCTGATGACGCTTCTAACCTTACTTTATTGAAACCAATCTATTCCCTATCCTCGGCGCCCACTTGGGGCACCTTACTCCCCTGTCCCGTAACGTTACCCCAACGAATCCATAAACAGTCAGTTGCTCCGGAGCCCCAAAACGGCTCGTTCTTAAACTTAAAACAGGCTCGAGCAGGGAACGGGCAAACGACACCTGGGCGACCGAGTGGGTTCCAATTTAGCCTAAAATCCCAGTCTATAACAAAATAAACCCAAGGCTCACCTCACCCAGACCGATCAAACCAGCTGGTGTTTTTTCCCACTCACTCGCGCCTGGAGCCGCGTCCCGAGTCTGCCCGAGCTGACTCCTGCCTGGCTCGCCATTTGACGGATCCGTTGACTTAGGACTCAAGACTCATGACTGAGAGAAGGAACAACTGATATATATTTATTGGATTCGTTATACACACAAGCTTGGTGGAGAGCAAAACACGTCGGACAGAAGCTCACAAAAATGACCACCGTTCCAACAAGATGCTCTAAAATAATTCGGTCGAGTTTCACTTTCTAAAGGGAATATTGGGATGTGGTTTTTAGCTCTCAAGACAAAGAGAGGACGGAGTGGTCTCCAAGGTCACTCATGGGTCAACCATGTTGACGATTCTCTAGAAACCTGTTTTTTGGGGGAAAGTTCAGCAAGTCGTAAAAATGCCAAACATGAAAGTGATCTAACACAGTCTTAAGGGAGGCTGGAAAGATACGGTTTGGTCTTCACAGAGTGAAGGATAATATCATCAGGGCCTGGCTTTTACAAGACGTATAACTCTTTATAAGGATATATTAAGTTCTAAAGGGATATATTAAGTTCTAAAGGGATATTTCGACAGTAAGAGACATGCTATAAAAAGTCACGCAAAGTATATAGACATGACAGGCAAAGTAATGTAACATGTCTTTTAAAGGGAAAAGCAGGGTTTCAAAGGATATAAAGGATATGACATTTTAAGCAAAGCAGACATAATTGGTGAAACAACAATAGAACACGAAAGAGGGGGGGGGGGGGGGGGGGGGGTCTCAAGCCCCATATATATATGTATATATATATATATATATATATATATATACACTCAACCCTCGGCTATCGCGCCTAATTGGTGCCGCTATCGGTGCGCGTTAGCCGAAATCGCGATAGCCGAACTGAAGAACGTATGGTAATAATTCTAATTGGTGCCAGGACCCCAAAGGTGACCACATATTTAACCTATTTTTGCCACTTTTTACCAAGTGTTTCTACCATGTAAAGACCTACCTATGTAAACATAAAGACCTATGTTTCTACCATTTCTGCCATAAAACAAGAATCACAATATGTAAATAAAAATAAAATGGTAAAAAAATTACTTTTTTTTTTACCATTTTATTTACCTTTTTGGGAACGATGAGGGGCTTAGGTGGTTGGGTAGGTTCCGAGGCTTGGGTGGAGTCTTATTGACCACCCCTACGTGCCTCTAACTTGTCCAGGATTGCGTCAGCTGAAGCACCAGAGAAGCGCTCAACGTCAGAGGGCTTGTCAAAGACAGAGGCCTGTGCCTCGTTGCGATGCTGTAAGCAGGGTCGGCGTCATGGGGGGGCATTCGCGGGCCGTGCCCACCTAAATGAGTTATTGTGCCCCCCCCCCCCCCACAGGCCAAACCTTTGGCGCCAAACTTGCACGTTCGCTATAGTGTGTGTGTGTATGTGTGTATGTGTGTGTGTGTATGTGTGTATGTGTGTGTGTGTGTGTGTGTGTGTGTGTGTGTGTGTGTGTGTGTGTGGGCGGGTGGTATGTGTGCGTGTTTGTGTGTATATGTATGTGTGTATATGTATGTGTATGTGTGTGTGTGTGTGTGTGTGTGTGTGTGTTTGTGTGTGTGTAAGAGAGAGACTTTGCAGCATGTTTTTAAATTGGAACTGTGTTGGTTGTTGACGGCAAACTCTTATTATCAAGCATTTACATCATAGATTCGAGGCCTCGAACGGCAGTTTGTCCCCCCCCCCCCCTGCGGTTACCCTAATGCCCCCCGATTAGACTTGTTCTGACGCCGAATCTGGCCGTAAGAATTCGGTGATCTGGCGTTGGCGGAGGGAGTTGACGTGGGCATGATACTGCTCCTCGTAACCTGCCAGTGCCGTATTAATAAAGGAGCACCTTGCTTCACTGTTGATTGTTAAATCTTATCTACATTTCGATGATAATCACTGTTTTGGTAAATACCTCGCACTGTTGACTCATTTATCCCAAATTTCTTTCCAACACTTCGCTTTGTTTCACAATTGTCTATCAACTGCACAATTTCGAATTTTTGAGCGTAAGTTAAGTTCTTCCTCTTCTTGATTTCTCTTTCCCCACGCTCGGTGATGACGTAGCACCCTTTCCACCATTTCCGGTGCGCTATAGCGCTTATTTGGGGTGTGATAGTCGTGTTGTGCAGTTTTTTAGGTAGCCGCGATAGCAAAGAAACGCGATAGCCGAGTGTTGTGTGTGTGTGTGTGTGTGTGTGTGTGTGTGTGTGTGTGTGTGTGTGTGTGTGTGTGTGTGTGTGTGTGTGTGTGTGTGTATATATATATATATATATATATATATATATATATATATATATACTGTATATATATATATATATATATACAGTATATCCCTCGTATATATATATACAGTATATCCCTCGTATATATATATACAGTGATCCCTCGTTTATCGCGGGGGTTACGTTCCAGAACCCCCCGCGATAGACGAAAATCCGCGAAGTAGCGACCATATTTTTATTTGATTATTTATGTATATTTTAAAGCTTTATGACCCTCCCCACACTCTTATTAACCTTTCCCACACTCTTATTAACCTTTCTCACACTCTTATTAACCTTTCCCATACTCTTATAAACACTTCCTATACTCTTAAACACTTTTTACACTCTTAAACATACGTAATTTTAACAACATATAAAATTCTAATGGGTACTCACCATTGAAGATACTGTAGCGACCCATGGGTTCCCCAAGCAAGACCAGCATCAGAATCTCCTTGCTCCAGCCGGTGACGTCACCGGCGGGGATCCCCGGCGCCAGAGTGGCTGGTCACGTGACCGCCAAAGCGTGCCGCGCGTGCGGGTATAATCAGCTACACCTGTTGATCACGTGACCGCCGAAGCACGCCACGCTTGAGAGGCGTGGCTTTCGGTTTCTGGTTGTGCTTTATAATGCAGCCCGATAAACGGGCTTTTCAGTGTTCCCGAGTTGGTTTTGAGAATAAATATCTTCTCGGACGAGTTTGTGTCTTGCCCGTCATTTCGTCCGTATCAAGAGCCCCGGCTCTTCAATACTACAACTTGCGTGATGAAGATGATGATGAATTAGCTGTGCAGTACTGATGACGATGAAGGTGATGACGATGATGAATGTACTGCACAGCCAGAAAGAGCATTACAGTTACCCATTACGTGGGTAACTAGCGCAAGTGGAAGCTGCCGCATCTGCGTTTTCCATACGCACGACTCTTTGTCTCTTTGTCTACTCTTCTACTGTACACTATGTACAGTATTTTATTTCTTGTAATATGTTTTAATTACTGTATTTTTCTTATTTTTTTTACGTTTTTTTATTTTTTAGGCTAGTAAATGCTTATTTTACCACAAAAATATTTAAAATAATAGTATATAAAAATACATTTATACCGCAAAATCCCGCGATATAGCGAAAAATCCGCGATATAATTTTACATATACTCGCGAGAAAAACCCGCGATGTACCGAAGCCGCGAAAAGTGAACCGCGATATAGCGAGGGATGACTGTATATATATATATATATATATATATATATATATATATATATATATATATATATATATATATATATACACATATATATATATAACTGTAAGAAATAGTAGAAACTCCAAAGTACGAGCAGGGCGTCTCATTTGTATTGAATATATAATCGTTAGATTAAATAAGACGTGGACGTAGCTTCAGGACGTCGATCTTTAATTGTCGACCAAGCTTTCGACCAACAAAGGTCTTCTTCTGAGTCAGATTTGCAATTTTATCTTCTTTCCTCCAAGTTCCACAGTCTTTATCTTGAAGTCAATGCCTCTTGTCGAGCTGAATGTGGTGTTGAACTTGAAAGCATCGTCCGAAAACCTCAAGAGGATGCATGTTTTCCCCACACCAGAGTCTCCAATTAGGAGCAACTTGAAAAGGAAATCGTACGCCTTCTTGGGCATCGTGACACACGCAGCAAAATACGGACAGAGAAAGACAACAAGAGACAAAGGAATACACGCGAACTTTGGCTACAAACGTGGAAGTTTCTCTTCTATTCTGTTCACGCCCTTTCGTTTCCAGCGAGTGGAAGTGAAACGCCTGTCAATGTCAGTGCGACTTGAATCCAGAAGAGTTGACGTGACTGGTCTTATAAATGACACAACGTCTCATAAACTACACTTTCACCTTTAACATTCGACTTGATCAGATATAATACACTAGTTTCACTTCGTTACACTCTTCGGCCCATTTTTTTGTCCGTCCTAAAATGATGTCATGGTATTCGATCATGGTATTCGAAGTATTCGAACCGAACAGTTACCCCGACTAACCCGATTCCCGAACGTTGGCCGGATCGCGCCACAGGTATTCAATAGGGAAAAGACAAAGGCGACACGGATGTGAAGAAGAAGATATATATATATATATATATATATATATATATATATATATATATATATCTATCTATCTATCTATCTATCTATCTATCTATCTATCTATCTATCTATCTATCTATATATATATATATATATATATATATATATATATATATATATAATAAATATATATATATTTTTTGTTGCGAATAAGGATGTTGGTTTGCCGAGCGGATGGCACCGCGGCCGAACAGTTACCCCGACTAACCCGATTCCCGAATGTTGGCCGGATCGCGCCACAGG
>NC_136265.1:105000-109955 GCF_964187855.1 Myxine glutinosa | reverse complement strand
ACAAATGCACCCAACGTGTCCATTTTTATTTATTTATGGCCCACAGGGCCGACTACGTGTGTTCACCTGTGGGGCATCGGTGCCCTGTGACCAAGGTCCGCCAGCAAGATCTCGGGCCTTCATGGCCGGTTCCAGCAGAAGGGCCATGCCCCAACCCATGGGTTCCATAAGTGGTGCTCAGCCACAGACATGTGGTCCATAATGTGGTGCATCGATGCAGACAGCTGTGGTTGCGAGAGGTTCGGGCGCACAATGGGCCGACTCACGCACGCTCCCCTCGGCGCCCAGTGCGCACAGGTCCTCATGTGGGAGACAAAAGGGGGGAAAGACAGATGAGCGACGGGGTAAGGTCACAAGGGTACACATCAATAAGGCAATGCAAGGTGAAGTGCGTACAGGAGAGCGAAGTGAGAAAGCTCGTCCTACCGTACGTCACCCCCCCCGTCACCTACTCTACCCTTGCCCTACCCATATTTACAAAATCACACATTTACAAATTCGTCGCTAATGTCACGTCTTCCCCATATTTCTCCTATTCCAAATTCGTTCCCACAATCCCTCTATCCAAAATTTGCCATCACCCAATTCATCATCAATCCTCATAAGGAGGAAGAGATGGAACATCAAGCACAATGTCACACCCACGTCATGATGCGTCTCACAATCCAAACATTTGCATCAAAAATAATTAAAACAACCTGGCATGGTGTGGAGGTACGTCATCCCAGGTGAGTGGATGTAGATGGTGCAAGGAGATTTTCATCCTAACTACTTTCTAAATGACATTAACACACTTTACACTACCCGGGTCTTTCCCTGCCAATCCATTGGCCACTTACTCTATGTGGTTTTAAAAACCAAATTCCCATTGACCAAACTATGGTGCTTCTCAATTTGGGGTCTCACTCCCCGATGCAACTCCCTGTGCCCTTGCACAATTTCTGGGCTGAGACGTGTAGCTCTCCCAGCAGGTCTACCCACCTGCACACCTCCACCACTGTAGTTGCCACCCGAGCTTACCTAGCTCCTCACCCTAACCTATCTAATTGGGGAAGGCCCCTCCTGGCTCTGTCACCCCTCGGTGCCCTCTGGCACTGGGCTACCAGGGTCCGTCCTCCGGATCCTCGGGCCCCATCCACAACAACTCTACCGGCTCCCAGAGCCCACCTGCGGCCTCACCTGGCCGACATCCTCACAGTGGTGGAGTGCCCAAACCAACTACACACACTAACAGGCTACATGCCCAGCCATTTCCACAACACTAATGCACCCATCCAAACACCATTCTTTCACCTCGCACCACAGATGCCAATATCCAACCACAATTTACCTATACCTAACTTACCTATACCTCTACCTAACTCTTAAACTACCCTCCCCGGGTATTCGTGATGGGGGTCCACTGTTCCCCCATTCACACCTCCGCACCATCCACTCCACTCCACAGTTTCCATCATGCTCACTCCACGACCATCCATTCCAATACTCCATATATTCCACACTCCATGTATTCCACACTCCATGTATTTCACACAACCATTCTCCATACACCTGTTGTTGCACACCTGTGCAATCACACTACAACTCACAATCATTTACTCATACCCTGCTCAATACACTTTCGATCCTCACACACACGGCATCATCTAATCTACCTGTTGCCCTGCTAACTTAGTGCTCCCCGTCTTCCCTTTAAACTAAGCACATACCACGTCATTATCATCCACACTAATCTACCTGCGTCCCCACTACAGGTATCATTGTCACTACCTAATCTTAACGTTACCTTAGGTCATCTCTCTAGATCCCTATCATTATCCTAACCCTCCCGGGCTAGTTTTCACTGCCATAAACCCCATAAATCTAGTGCTCCTTTGCCCCCGCTGTGAGAGATGGCAGAGTTGCCATCCCATCACATCGGGTATCTCTCACTATAAATTTTGCTCGTCCAAATTCAACAAATCAAAAATTTGCCAATCATCTGCCAATCATTCTACCAATCATCAAATTTTATTTTTTCTAATTTCGGGTCCAAAACACCATCCTCATCATCACAGTCTACTCACTAGTGCCTCTCGGTGCGCCAATTCATCTCCAAAGCCCGGCTTCGTAAAGCCGAGCAATGAATGCGGGTTGCTTGGTGCCGGCGGCTGGATGCGTCCGGCATTCGGTGCAGGGAAGGACGCTTACCCGGGCCGAGATCCCACGCACCATCTCGGCACAGAGCCGTCCAATGGCCCGATCTCGACCTGCCGGAACGCCTCAACAAAAAGGGGTCGCCATGACGACCCTTCCTATCGGGCTGCCCGCTCCGCCTAGTGGAGCACGGACGCGGCCGTTCAAAGCGCGGCCCGGCGTGGATCTCGCACGGCGGTTCTTTCGAAACCGCCACGGATCCCCGCGGCACGCAAAGCTGCCCGGTTCGCACCGAAGGCCCGATTCGGCTATACGTCGCTCTAACCGCTAACCCGGTTAGTGTCGATGCTCCATTCGCATGCTTACACCCCGCAGCCCGTTCCTTGCTCACACATCCAGCTGTCTTCATGCTATTTGTCATTGCACCTTCTCTTACACACCCAGGTACACTCATTCCGCTCACAGACTTGGTCACACAACTGACCACCGCACACCTTTGCACACACTCGTCGTTCGCACACCTCACCAACACACCTCTTCGCACCCCCTCCTCGGTCACCTCCTCTGTGACAACCACAGGTGTGCTCTCACTTGCACACCCAACCACGTGCCTCACTACCAACTCCAGCGTGCATTCCCATACGCGTTCTACCATTCCAGGTGCGCATCCTTCCATTCCAGGTGTACTTCCTCTCTCACCTGCCACAACCAACTCACGCTCCGTGTCACTCTCACTACTCTCACCTCCACACTCGGTCGCGCACTCACCCTTACTTTTGACAGCGCACTCTTTCCTCATGCACCCGTCCGTTACACACCTTTCTCGTGCATCCTCTTGCGCACACTCTCCCATTACTTCCTCCGTAACACTCACCACAGGCGTGCATGCTTCCGTTACATCCCTTGTAACACTCCCTACGACGCGCTTCCATGTGCCTCCTCGCACACGCGCTACGACCAACTCACTCTCGACAGCACACTCAGTCCTTGGCGCGCAATTTTTCCTCACACACCCCAGAGTCGGACATTCTCGCACACCTCCTCTTTCGCACACCGTACCTGTCGCACACTTCACCAACGGCCTCTCACGAACACCCGGGTCCAAAGCAACCCCCAAGCCGACTGAAGCTCCCCTCACATCATATGCCTTTCCACGTATATCGCCACTCACCTTGGCACCTCGTCTCCGCACCTCCTTCGCCACCTGCAAACTCTTTATTTGGTTAGCGAGCACATCATCACGATTTGAGCACCGACCTTGCACATACTCCATTACTTCCTCCTTTATCTCCCTCTTAGTTTCCCTCCGTCTCTTCTTAATTTCACTCACCCCCTCTTCCACCTCCTTTAACTTTTGCTTCACTTCTTTTATTTCCCGGTGCGTCTCCTCTATTTCGTCCTCTAACGCCACCATGACCGTTTCTATGTGCGTCCTCACCTCCCGGTCCTTCGTCTCCATTACTTCTGTCACCTCGTCCAACCTCGTTGTCAGTCCCTCACGTACCATCTGACATTGCCTCTGTGTCGCTATTAAGTCATTCTTGATGTCTCTTTGTGTCGCTTTTAACCCTCCTAGTACCGCAGTGTTCCTTTGTACCTGCTCCACTAACTCCGTCTGTCCCACCGTCAGCTGTTCCACCTCCTGCGTCAGGTCCTCTATGCCCCCTTGTAACCTAGCCGTATTATTCCTCACGTCTTTCTCCATACGCTTCTCACCTCGCTTTACCCTCCTTGCGTACCCCCGAGACCTCCTCGCTTACACCTTGTCGTATCTCCTCCTTCATCCCCTCCATCTCTTTAGTAGATGCCGCCCTCATTTGTTCTAATTCATCCCTCTGAGCATCCAATTTACCTTCTAACCCGATTTTCACCTCCTCTATCTGGTTCCCCATCCGTTTGATTTCCCGGGCGGATTGCTCCCCTACTTCCCGCAATTTGTCGTCCATTGTGTTTTCTAACCCCCTTAACCCATTTTTCACCCCCTCTATCTGATTCTCCTGGGAAGCCATTCTATTTCCCCCCCCCCGTTAACCAATGTTTCACCCCTTCTATCCCATTGTCTAACCCCTCAAATTTCTTGTCTAACCCTCAAATTTCTTGTCTAACCCCTCAAATTTCTTGTCTAAACCCTCAAATTTATTTCCCAACTGTTCGCTGGTACTCCTCGCTTCATCCCTCATTGCCCCCATCATTCTGCTTTCCAAACCTCCAATTTGGTTTCCCATACTCATCTGCACAGCTGCTTGCAGCTGCGCGATGAGGGCCTGCATGTCAATCCCTCCCACTTGTGCAGCGGGCGCGGCCGCCGTAGCCATGTGCGAGGTGCCATTTTGCGCGCCCGCAACCTCGTACGCGGGGGCGCCATCTTGCGCGCCTGAAACCTCCTCAACCACCTCATTGCTCTCCTCTATTTCGTCCCTCTGATCCTGGGTTACTCCTAACCCCTCCTCTAGTTCCCCCACCGGCATCCGATCGCCTTGACTAGCCATGGCGCGATTTCAAAATTCGGGTTTTTTTTATTTTAAACAAAGCAAATTTCGGCAGCTCGTAATTTTGAGCGCGTTAAGCGCGCTTCGGGTCCGATCCCGCTCCCGACACCAATTGTTACTGCCAATAACACAATTGGTGTCCAAACTTTGGGCTAAATAAATTTAGTCCCAGGTTCGAATCCCAACTCCTGACTACCAATTGTTACGGACCGCGGATAAGGATGTTGGTTTGCCGAGCGGATGGCACCGCGGCCGAACAGTTACCCCGACTAACGCGATTCCCGAACGTTGGCCGGATCGCGCCACAGGTATTCAATAGGGAAAAGACAA